>NW_022605578.1:0-120040 GCF_008692095.1 Etheostoma spectabile | reverse complement strand
CATCACTCAAGGCAGCAGGGAATGGCTGATTTTCATACAGTGCCTTGCGAAAGTATTCGGCCCCCTTGAACTTTTCAACCTTTTGACACATTTCCAGGCTTCAAACATAAAGATATAAAATTTTTATTCTTTGTGAAGAATCACCAACAAGTGGGACACAATTGTGAAGTGGAACAAAATCTATTGGATATTTTAAACTTTTTTAGCAAATAAAAAACTGAAAAGTGGTGCGTGCAAAATTATTCGGCCCCTTTACTTTCAGTGCAGCAAACTCACTACAGAAGTTCAGCGAGGATCTCTGAATGATCCAATGTTGTCCTAAATGACTGATGGTGATAAATAGAATCCACCTGTGTGGGATCAAGTCTCTGTATAAATGCACCTGCTCTGTGATAGTCTCAGGGTTCTGTTGAAAGCGCAGAGAGCATCATGAAGACCAAGGAACACACCAGGCAGGTCCGTAATACTGTTGTGGAGAAGTTTAAAGCCGGATTTGGATACAAAAAGATTTCCCAAGCTTTAAACATCCCAAGGAGCACTGTGCAAGCGATCATTTTGAAATGGAAGGAGTATCAGACCACTGCAAATCTACCAAGACCTGGCCGTCCCTGTAAAACTTTCAGCTCAGACAAGGAGAAGACTGATCAGAGATGCAGCCAGAAGGCCCATGATCACGCTGGATTTCAATTCAATTTTCAATTCAATTTTATTTATAGTATCAATTCATAACAAGAGTTATCTCAAGACACTTTACAGATAGAGTAAGTCTAGACCACACTCCAAAATTTACAAGGACCCAACAGTTCTAGTAGTTTCCTCCAGAGCAAGCAACAGTGCGACAGTGGCGAGGAAAAACTTCCTTTTAGGCAGAAACCTCGGACAGACCCAGGCTCTTGGTAGGCGGCGTCTGACGGGCCGGTTGGGGTTAGTGGAAATAACAAAAATAGAAAAAATAGTAGTTTGTAGCAGTTCTTTGTAATAGTTCATGGCATAGCAGGGCACTGTGCGGCATTACAAGGCACAGCAGGACGTAGCTGGGCACCGCAGAATGTAGCAGATGAACATGGCACCGCAGAACGTGTAGCGGGACCATGGCGACAGCTGCTACCATGATTTTGGAGCATCCCTGATCCGAGGGAACATGCTGGGGAAAAAAGAACATAAGGACTCCGGGGAATGACTCCCCAGAGCTAGGTTAGTAACACGCATTTCTGGGACATGGATGCACATAAATGAAAAGATAGGAAGATAGAGGAGAGAGGAACTCAGTGTGTCAAAGGAAGTCCCCAGCTGTCTAAAACTATTACAGCAAAACCAAGAGAGACAGGGTAAAGAGAGTAGCCTGGTCGGGCTAGAACTCTCCCCAACCGGATCGGCTGTATGCCAAGTCTCCCTTTAGTTTTATTATATTCTTGGTTATGTGATAGATAAATCAGACAACTATGACGAGAAGCAGGTGGGCCGGGTTAGGCGGACGCTGCGGCTCCTCACTCCCTAACAATATTCAATTTTATGCCCTAACAATAAGCTTTATCAAAGAGGAAAGTCTTAAGCCTACTCTTAAATATGGAGACGGTGTCTGCCTCCCGAACCCCAACCTGGTGGATGAACTGCAGAGAACTACAGCTGAGGTGGGAGAGTCTGTCCATAGGACAACAATCAGTCGTACACTGCACAAATCTGTCCTTCATGGAAGAGTGGCAAGAAGAAAGCCATTTCTCAAAGATATCCATAAAAAGTTTAATCGCAGCAAAAGGTGGCTCTACAAAGTATTAACGAAAGGGGGCCGAATAATTTTGCACGCACCACTTTTCAGTTTTTTATTTGCTAAAAAAGTTTAAAATATCCAATAGATTTCGTTCCACTTCACAATTGTGTCCCACTTGTTGGTGATTCTTCACAAAAAATAAAAATTTGATATCTTTATGTTTGAAGCCTGAAATGTGTCAAAAGGTTGAAAAGTTCAAGGGGGCAGAATACTTTCGCAAGTCACTATATCTAAAGAGCACCTTGAGATCAGACTTTCTGCTCTGGCATGAGATAAACAGTTTGGAGAAGAGCAGGCAATCCTCCTTCACCGCCTTTTTCTTCAAAGAATTGACAGAGGCACGTTCCTGATGGAAGACGTTCATGCAGTTTCTTTCAAACTCATAAAGTTTGGATTCTTCCTCAAGTTCTTTCCAAAACAATATAAGGACTTTAACTATTGATTTTTATGATGTTGAATATGGTCTCATTGTAATTCTTGACCATAACAACATAGGGATAAATATCGCCTCTTGTGATTTATCTTGTATGGTTCAAGAGATATGATGGAAAATACAAAATTAGGTTATGGCTGAATCTAAAATGGCCGCAACAGCTGTCTAGAGGCCTTCATTTATGTTGTGTGTGGTATTATTGTAATCATTGACCATCAAAACATAGGGGTAGACATCATCCTTTATGCAGTTGAATGTTTTGTTCAGGAGATATCATGCAAATACTGTATACATAATTTGGCTATGGCGGGGGAAAAAATGGCCGCCGCGGCTCGCATGAAGTTCTTTTGCGATGGCTAACGTACTTTTTTGAAAGAGCACTACCCACCGAGTAATTGTACCAATTTTGGTGCTTGTATCCACAAGTGAACGATGACCTTAAAAAATGGCACTTATCTGCTCCACTATACTTGCAGGTTGTTGTACGTAGTGATGTGCAATGACAAAGTGAAATCTAATGCGGTAATCACTTATTAAGTAAGACATACAGTGAGTAGATGAAGTGAAGAACACATGCATAAAGGGTAAGCCTAAACAATACAGACCAAAATGCCATGCTAACAGGATAGACTTACCTATACGTGAAGTGATCCTCTGAATGGAATGCTTCAGAAGTGATACTTTAAAAGTGATTTGTCTCCTTGCTGTTCCAAGCAATTTGACCATGTCCTTAACTAAGCGGTTTCCTTGGATTCATACTGCTCTAGAGCAGGCTAAAAAGCTAAGGAAAAGAAATGTTGAAAATACATAAATTTAACGGCAAATATTTAAAAGCCATATTGGCGGGATACAATGGTAAAATAAGGAATAATCTCCGGAAAATGAAGAGGCCGCTACCAATATAAATTAGTTGTTATAAGTCAACGTTACACAAAGGTTTGTTCTTACCAATTGGTAACGCTAGCTTTGGTTAACTTCTGCTCACTTTGTACAAATTACGCATTAGCTATTTGACCTGCTTTATCATTGTTTTCGCTGTTAACATAGTGATAACAGACCGTTTCTAGAGATCTGCAAAAAAGAAACAAAAAAAAAACATGACAACGCCACTTGTAAAGGTGCCAACTTCATCAGATGGGTGCTGCTAAGCCAAACAAAACTATACTGGCATAACGTAATATAAATGAAGAAAAGGTTGTGCATATCTTGCCTTGATAAAACATCAGTTTCCTCCTTTGGACCATCGTCATTCAATAGCCAATTAAATTGTGCGTTCATTGTGTCCCTTAGGTCATTTATTCATGTCCTAAAATGACTTCTCCTCTCAGCCATCTTCTCACCAATAACACTGAGTGAGTTAAAAAGAAAAAAAAGCTCGCAAGGAACTGACAACAAATCTGTCAGAAAAAAAAGAAAAAAGGCGGGGTGAAAACCTGGGGAGTATTTAAAAGGGGAATTTAACTGACCTATATAACGATTGTCTATTTTCAATTGAAAGAGGAGAGAAGAACAACGATAACTGTCCCGCCTTTTTTCTTAAAGATGGCTAGGAGAAACTTTATTTCCCAGTGCAAGTGGACGCTAGACGACTGCACTCGTCTTCTGCAGACAGATGCTGGGCCTGCTGTTTTGGAATCAACATTAAAAAGGGAAGAGTTTTAGTTATAAATGTTTTTGTAGTAGTAAAATTGCTCGAGAAATGCAGTTTCGTTTACAATATTGATAGTGAATGAATGTCAAGTTGAGCCAGTGACTGTTAGTTTTTTAATGTTAGCCGTAAGCACATGGATAGATAATTTAGTAAGAGGCTGACCATGCCTTTGTGACGCCCAGCAATGTGTGGTCACATAATGTATTTCATTTTGGATGTTTTGAATAACAAGTATATGGTGTATATTGTTTTATAAGAGCCTCAATTCTTGCGTTTGGTGTAAATTTAGTTTGTACGTTCTATACCAAAGTTCATCACAAGGGGGCTGCGCCTCTCAGTGAGACGGCGTATTGTGGTTCCAGCCTCTCGTCTTCAGTCTGCCAGAAGCGAGAGAAGGAAACACACTACTTGTTGCAGGTCTCATCATTTTCCTGTTCTTTTCAGGTTAGTTGCTGATAAAAACACACATTTGTGACCGAAATAAGGTCAACACTTGATAGGAATGTTTTTCCGTGTTAGATACTGGATGAAGAGTGTAATTAGGAGTTATTTAGAGAAACACAGAGCAACGTGGTCGGAATGCTAACGCTACAGCCGAGTAAGCTAGCTACACTCCCGGAACGTGTCACAGTGGGTGTATTGTCCCGTTTTGAGGCTCCGATGTTACTTCAAGTAATGTTAAATGCTGTTCAAGCGAGTGTGTATTTGAAAGACTGTGAAGATGTATTGAGTTAACTGTTATGTGTGTAATGTCTCACACTAGCTGTACCATTTTGTTAATATAATTAACAGCATTTTGCTAATCTGTTAGCGCCCAGCCTGCGTGTTGGGAATCATAGTAGGTATGTGAGTAAAATTTTCAACATGGTTAAATGTTAAAACTAGTTGTTCAGATAGAAAGAGCTGGAAAAATCCTTTAAAATGTCACCAAGACCATGTTTATGGGTTCAAGAATAACAAAATAAAGGCCATTTGAAACTAGGAAGTCGTCACTTTATTTGGTCCTTTGTTGTCCATTAAAATTAAAACAAAAGGTGTGACCGAATCATAAAAATTATAACGTTTTTTGCTATAACTTTTTTAATTGTTGAGAAATTTATCTGAATTTTTTAGGATAAGCTTTTGGCCATATCCTCTACATATTCTACTTATGAAAAGTCAGATACACCATAATATATAAAAATAAAAACAAACACTAATTACACCGAATAATAATCTTTATTCAGACAGCACTTATAAAAACAGGTTACAAAGATTTAAAACTATTGCAAATACAACAGTGTACTTGTACCACCTTAGGTAAAGGTTAGGTAAATTTTGTCCCAATGGGAAATTTGTTTTGAAATACAGCCACCAAACATATAAAACAAACACAATACAAAAATCACTAGAAAGTGATTAACATCATACCACTCATACCTTGTGTAATGACATTCAATACATAACTATTTTATGTATTACAGTTACATTACATTTCATTAAGATAGGGTCAAATCTTTCAGAATCAAATCGGATACAAGTTGATATTTTGAAATTTCATAATCGGTGGCATTATCCTCATAATTTTGTCCTTCAAGCCAATAGCCAATAACGTATGTGCCTCCTTGTTTCTTCAGATATGTATCAATTTGTCCATAATACATGGTTTCACTTTTTGTATCCTTGTCAAACCAGATGTGGCATATCCTTCTGCCCACAACCTTGCCCCCTATAATTTCATCAACACTGAACCTGCAGTCTTCATCCATCTCAGGGAACTCAATGCTCAAATCAAAGTCTGGCTTCTTCAGTTTTGCCTCCAGCTTCTTCCTGTCACTTTCCAGTCTTTGCTGCGGTTTAGCTGCAAGTCTCTTCATTACTTCGTCTTGAATTTCAGCACAGTTCTTTCTTCTCCGTTGCCTCTGTTTCTTTGCATTTGTTATGGCAACTTTAATCAGTTTTTCTCTTTTTTCAGATGTCAATCCATCCAGGTAATCCAGTACTTTATTTTTCTGAGCACGAATCTTACAGGAGATGAAGCACAAGGTGGCATTTGGTGCCTTGTCCTTCAGAGCAGAAAACATGCCCATCACTTGCTCTGCATCAATGTTATGTAAACGAGCACTTTCTGTCTCCTTTTTTAGCTGATCATTTACATCCATGTTAAAGTACCTCTCTCTAGTGGTGTGTCAGGGGTGCCTGGGACCTTGGACTTCGTTGTTTTCAACAGGGCTGTTGGACTTTCACTTGATGTTGATTGAACATCTGGTGTGTGTAATGGTCCAACATCTCCAGTGGAAGGCGGACTTGGGTCATCATGCATATCAACACCATGGGGAGGCTGACTATTGTTCAGATCAAAGGGTCCTAAGGCTGGGCTGGGAACAACATCAGTGATGGAAGAAAGGCTTCTTTCTTGATAAGAACACTCAGTGGAAGGCGTAGTAGGACTGGGATCCTCAGACATCACTACATCGGCTTGAACATCAGACATGTCAGGGACTGCTGTGAATTTTACAAAATCTTCAAGGCATATCTGTAAAATATATATATTTTAATATAATTTTATATTCATATTTTATATTACTATTAGAGACTTCAGGCAATTAACAGTTACATATACAGATATTTAAGAAAAAGCAGTATATGCTTTACCTTTGTGTAGCTGTCCATGTCTGACTGACGAGTGAGGTGGTGCTCATATTTCTACACTCTCTTTGCCAATTGGTTTATGTGATGGGGGTTGAGTGTACAGTGGAGCATGTTTTGGATAGCTTTCACAGTTTGGGCTGGAGACTTGTCGCAGACATGATAAAGTAACAGCAGATGACCATTCTTTAGTTGATCATGTGTAGATGGCAGCTGACTGAAGTTTTCCTCCAAAAACAACCGGCCCCTTCCTGGCTCTAGCGTCTCTGAACATATTTGTTTCTTTCTTTGGACCTTTGGCATTTTTGCTGAATACACCAGAAAAAAATGTGTAAGTGGAAGACACTTCATTTTTGTTAACAGTATTTTCCACACATTTGAGTCCTCCCTTAAATGTTGTGGTCTAAATGTGGCATAAATGTGGCATAAATGAGGAAACCCTCATTAGTCACACTAACTACATTAGACCATGAAGACTTCCTCTCTCACTCATCAGTCGTTTACTGTTAACATATATAGATCCCTCCAGAAACACTTCAGTAACTATTTTCTACTTCATTTTCTGCAATGAAAATAGCTCCATCTAACAAAACAACTTTTATAGCTTTACTATTTGACACAAGAAATTATTTCGCACACATTCTAAAATATACAGACAGTCTCATACTACTACATGAAACAGTATGGCTGCTTCACAGTCATTATCTGTCCATTGAATTTGAAGCAGATTTTGCGGGTGGTGAAACTCCCGAGGTCGTCGTTCAAATTCATTGAAATTTCATTCACTTGTAGTTTAGCAATTCAACTAAATGTATATTACAAATTCAAGAATGTTTTTACTCACCTTTGGCAAAAACAACGATTTTACGAGCAACACACTTTTGGCGGCGCTCACGCGGCCAGTACAGTTCAACAGGAAAGAAGATGACTGAACGAGAAGGTATCTATGGTTCTTCCGGTGGTGTTACCGATAAAAAAACACGGAAAATCCGCCATCAGCAAAACAAGAGACGCATTTTTTTCTGTAACACCGCACGCGTCTGACGAAATCCGAAGTCGCGTCGACCGGAACTAAAATAGCAGCCGCGACAGCGGAGATAGGCGCGTACCTAATCATAGTGGTAACTAGTAACGTTGCAGTTATTTAGCTTAGTACAGCTATCAAAGCTGTAAGCAGCAGACAAGAGAAAACTGGGTTTGAGTTATGTGGTGATTATAGTAACTTAAAGATGTTCTGTTGAGAAGAAATGTGAAATTGAGAATACATTGAGAAGACATGTTTATGTGAAAATAAAGTCTGGCAGAAGCGAGAGAAGGAAACACACTACTTGTTGCCGGTCTCATCATTTTCCTGTTCTTTTCAGAACAACATTTTAATCTGACCACAGGCCTCACGCCTGGGGCCTGTTACACCTTCAGTAGGTTAACATTAATTAATTCCCCTCAGAAAACAGGCAGGTGACAGAAATCTACATTTTCAAATCAAAGAACACGTGACAGTTTTTTCTAAAAGCACCAAACAAAGACTAGCCTCAACTGCTCTTTCAGGTGTCTGACTGCAGAAAGAAAGCTCCAGGTGAGCTTCCCTCACCTATTTATAAGCTCTCAAATCAAAACTCAAACGACGTACTCTCACGTGAAGATGTTAGTTATGATGACCTATAAAGTCATCAGGTATTTCAATTGTCAGATCATCTGTCCCATACATGTAACTGTTGACACCCCTTTTTCCTGTCTAGGATACTTAAAGCACATGTGTAGTCACTGGCGTGAGTTAACAAATGTATACTATGACCTCTTCAATTTCCTGGAGAGTGATGGTGTTGTGGACATTGACAACAAGATGCACCTTTCATTAAGTCTACTTGCCGCGACTCAATAGGGACATCACAGCCTTTGTACGGCAATATAACAACCATGGGTTGCGGACAGAAAGGCATCAGAGCCCCTTGCAGCTTTTTGTAAGAGGTTGCGTGGAACAGCAGGGACGGCCAAGCACTGCCATGCAGGACATCTTTGGTGCCAGAACTGCACCAGAGGGAGGTGTTCATGGTGCAGGAGGAATAGGAGGTGATGCTGATTCAGATGGTGCTGGGACTGCAGAAGCCTCTGCTTCAGAAAGGACACCAATGGGAGACTGGTCTGACAGAGTGACTGTACCTCCTAACCACTACATGTTGGACAGCCCAATCATTGAACAGGTTGTAGCACGATTTGATCCACTTAGTGGCCCCAGTGATCGCCTCGGATTAGACATCCTGCATGGTGTTTTGTCTTTCCTAGGGTCCCTAGCTCAGCAGTGAGTGTGTTTGTGTGTGTGTCTGTGTGAGTGTGTGTGTGTGAGTGTGTGTCTTGTCAATTTGTAAATTGGACAATTAAACAGGCAAAACTACACAAAAGTGAACCCAGCTTGAGGAAGAGTGACTTTGATGTAAACTGAAGAGGTTTTTTCATGTGCTCTTTTTGAAAAGAGTTATGTGTATCATAGGGGTCCACATTCATTCTGTTTTTTTTTTTGCTTAGAGTATAGTAACCTGAGTACAAGTTCAAATATGTTCATTATGTCCTCAGTTGCATACTAGGTAATATGATGCTGTACTGTTCTGCAGTTCATTGACAATTTAAACATTTTCTGGGAGCGCAGACATCTTTTTAAAGCAGATAGACTTTCCCTTAACAAGCCAGGAGTAAAGCTGTTCACCTCTAATCTGCTTTACTTTCTGCGCTACACATCTGCCAAGGACACGAGACAAGACGAATCAAAACAAAAGGAAGACACAACAAAGTGTGGCAGTGATCCACCACAGCCCCCACCTGAGCAAAGATTTGACCCTGGGACACCACAGAGCACAGATACAAAACCTCAACTCCTCTTTTCACCCATCCAGCACCCCTCTAACACTCTTACCAACCCCAAATCCTTTGAGGAGCCATCGCTGTCTCCACTCACCCTTTCCCCTCTTTCCCCTACCCCCATGTTGGAGTTCACTGACCACATGAATCACCTGGTAGATGCTGGAACCAAATTTACACCCCTTCCTTCCCCCATCTCTCAACCCCTGGCAAAAATAAAACGCCGGGTTCAACCCCGGTTAATAGTAAAACGCCGGGCTCCTCTGCCAGGAAGTAAACAAACTCTTTCCACTCAGACTGATAAGGACGCTTGTGTGCAAAATCCAGTAAGCATGACCTGATGTGCCGGGCCTTGGCTCCAGGCCTAGAGACACTCATGACTTTTTCCAAGACAAGCCCGGGCCCTGTGGATTCAACTCTTCCTCAATTTATGTTGTGATAGGTAATAGGAAAAGAATGGTGAATAAGCACTTAACTGCAAACTTAGCAAATTTAGCATCCATTCCTCGTCAGCTACAGCCTGTCCCAAAAAATGAAAACACACTAACACTAGCCTTACTAAACGTCAGGTCTTTGGCAGGAAAATCCTTTTTAATCAATGATTTTATTATCAAACACAATCTAGATTTGATGTTTTTAACTGAAACCTGGTTAGACCATAACAACAGTGCTGCTGTTCTCATCGAGTCAGCTCCCCCTAACTTCAGTTTTATGAGTGAGAATAGAGTGAATAAGAAAGGAGGTGGAGTCGCCATTTTGCTTAATGACTCATTCCACTGTACGCAAATATGTTATGGAAAGTTTGCTTCTTTTGAATATGTGGCTCTTCAATTAAGATCTTCCCCTCAAGCGATGTTTCTAAATATCTACAGGCCACCTAAATATTGTGCAACCTTCATTGATGACTTCACTGAACTGCTGTCTATAATCTGTATTAACTTTGATTGTGTAATCATTGCGGGTGATTTTAACATTCATGTTGACAACCCCCAGGACAGGGGGACCAAAGAACTGTGTTGTGTTTTTGAGAACTATGGACTGACTCAGCATGTGACAGAGCCCACGCACAATAAGGGACACACTCTGGACTTGATTGTCTCAAAGGGTCTGAACATTTCCAAGGTTGTGGTGACTGACGTTGCTCTCTCTGATCATTCCTGTGTTTTCTTTAACGGCACTATCTCTGTGCCCAAAAGTGTCCAAACAAAGATAATCAGAAAACGGTATATCACTGAAAACACCAGTGAAACATTTATTCAGCTTTTCTCCTCCACACCCGCCCTCTCTGGGCTCTCAGTCACTGAGTTTGTAGACAATTTCAACTGTAAAATTACAAATGTTATTGATGCCATTGCTCCCACTAAGGTCAAAGTTGTCTCTGGTAAGAAAAGATCTCCATGGAGACATGTCCTACTGGTGAGAACAGAAAAAAGAGAGTGTAGGAAAGCTGAACGAAGGTGGCGAAAAACAAATCTCCTGGTCCATTATAACACCTATAAAGAGAGACTTCGCATTTATAATTTAGAACTGAGGAATACAAGAAGGTCCTTTTTCTCTGATATTATCTCTAGAAACAATAATAATTCACGTGCTTTGTTTGCTACTGTTGATAGGTTAACAAACCCTCCAGTACCAGTAGCATCTGAACTTTTATCTACCAAGGCCTGCAATGACTTTGCCTCCTTCTTCAAAGACAAAATTCAGAAGATTAGACAAACAGTCAGTGCCTCCATATCAAGTTCAGGATATGTGTTGTCACAGTGTTCAAGCAAAACTAGTTCCAATATGACAGAATTTCACACAATCAACCATACAAACCTGGAGGACATTATTCAACATCTGAAAACCTCGACCTGTTGCCTTGATATTCTACCAACGGGACTTTTCAAAAATGTTTCCAATTGTTTGACTTCTGATCTTCTACAGATTGTGAACACATCTCTTCTTTCAGGTATCTTTCCACAGGCCCTGAAAACTGCAGTAATCAAGCCACTTTTAAAAAAGAACAACCTAGACAAGTCACTAATGAGCAACTATAGGCCAATATCAAACCTTCCGTTTTTAAGTAAAATCATTGAAAAAGTAGTCTTTCAACAACTCAACCATTTCTTGTCACTAAGCAACAGTTTTGATACCTTTCAGTCGGGTTTCCGACCACACCACAGCACTGAAACGGCTCTTGTCAAAGTCTTTAATGACATCCACCTTAACACAGATAGTGGCAAAATTTCAATCTTAGTATTACTTGATCTCAGTGCTGCATTTGACACGGTCGACCATGACATATTACCAGACCGATTGGAAAACTGGGTAGGACTTTCTGGCTTAGTACTAAACTGGTTTGAATCCTACCTAAAGAATAGGGATTACTTTGTGTCAATAGGTAATTATACATCTGAGCGTACAAATATGACGTGCGGAGTTCCGCAAGGCTCCATTCTGGGGCCTCTTCTGTTTAACATCTACATGCTTCCACTGGCTCAGATTATGGAGAAAAACAAAATAAGTTACCATAGTTATGCGGATGACACACAAATTTACATAACCTTATCGCCAGGGGACTATAGTCAAATACAAAAACTGACTAACTGCATCAAACAAATTAACGACTGGATGTGCCAGAACTTTCTGAAATTAAATGAAGGAAAAAGTCTGCGCTCAGCTTCAAACAACAATGTTAAAAACAACAGACAAAGCCAGAAATCTGGGTGTAGTCATGGACTCAGACCTGAACTTTAACAGCCACATTAAGACAATTACAAAGTCAGCCTACTATCACCTAAAGAACATATCAAGGGTTAAAGGACTTATGTGTCAACAGGACTTGGAAAAACTGGTCCATGCTTTCATCTTCAGTAGACTTGACTACTGTAACGGGGTCTTTACAGGTCTCCCTAAAAAATCAATCAGACAGCTGCAGCTGATTCAGAACGCTGCTGCTCGAGGCCTCACTAAGACCAAGAGACTGGATCACATCACTCCAGTTCTGAAGTCTTTACACTGGCTTCCTGTGTCTCAAAGAATTGATTTCAAAGTACTCTTGCTAGTTTATAAATCCCTTAACGGTTTAGGTCCAAAATACATTTCTGATCTGCTACTACACTATGACCCCCCCAGACCTCTCAGGTCATCTGGGACAGGTCTACTTTCTGTCCCCAGAGTCAGAACTAAACAGGGTGAAGCAGCTTTCAGTTTCTATGCTCCTCATATCTGGAATAAACTCCCAGAAACCTGTAGATCCGCTGCTACTCTCAGTTCTTTTAAATCAAGGCTGAAGACCTTTCTTTTTGATGCTGCCTTTCTTTAAATTAATGCTCATTTCTTTCTTATGCTGCACTGTAACTTTTATTCTTGTGTTTTATGTGTCCTAATGTTTCTATTTTGTTTTTAACTGTCTATTCATGTGTCTTATTGATTTTTAATGCTTATGACTTTTAACTGTTTGTACTTGTGTTTTATCTGTTTTAATGATTTTGTGTAAAGCACTTTGAATTGCCCTGTTGCTGAAATGTGCTCTACAAATAAAGCTGCCTTGCCTTGCCTTGCCTGTATTGTGTGTATGTTTCTACCACAGGGAAGCGCTATGGTGCAGGTTAAGAGGACGCGTTTGCGTCATTATGTTTGTCCCAGTTGTTTTGCCGTAGTTAACTCAGAGGCTGTCTGACTGTGAGACTGATGTGTTCGCAGCTAAAAAATAAATATGTCAAGAAAAGCTAAAGATGATTCATTTCTATTGTCAACTCTTTTCCTCCAAATACGTTTGCTGCAACAACAGTATAACATAACAAAGTGCAACAGAGACTCCCAGATATGGAAATCTATGACTGTGTTCAGTCCGACTGTCATCCTGTCACAAACAAAACCACAGCTCAGCTCAGTCTCAATGCTGAAGCTCTACTCTGGTGATCTTGCAGCTCTTGAAACACAGTATCAGGCTGTTGCATATCTCCCATGGACAAACAAGGAGAACAGCCAGGCAGATGCCTTTTGGGTTGAAGTGCTCCATTACAAAGACAGCTGTGGAGACCCCACTTAAAAAAATGTTGCCCTCTTTTCATGATGTCAAGTCTACACGGTGTAAACATCAGCTTGAGGACTCTTAAATGTAAATTGAACAAAGCCGGATTGTACCGCCAAAGGATTATTCCTCTACAAACGCCATGAGTATCACCATCAGATTGAAACTTCATGGACCTGGACAAACATTTGGCTACCGCACAATGTGGCAGGTATGTAAATAAAAGTACAATCTTGAAGAGAACAAAGCTCTCAATCTACCGATCAGTTTTGGTTCCTACCCTCACCTATTTTCATGAAGGTTGGGTCATGACGGAATGAATGAGATCCAAGTGGAAAAACGAGTTCTGGTTAGGCCAGGTCATAAACTGATTGAGTGCAGAGTATGTATGTAATTGTGATCCAGGCCAGGCTGCAGACAAATGGAAAATCTGAAGTGTATAACTGTGAATAAAATATAACCTTTGTCATATATGTTATTTACTGTTTCATTTATTTACCTCTTTTATTTAAGAAGTCATGCATTCACGGTGGCACACTGTGGGTCGTCCTTATGGCAGGTGGAGCTGAGTCATGCGGCCATGTATGAGCCCTGCTCTTTGTGGTTGATGCCTGTGTCATCGACAAAGTCCATTCAGAGGTCGGCCACCGCATCGACTTCACATCTGCCGCTGTCACACACAGGTCTCTCAACAGGCACATTGATGGTGAGACCCACACCAGTCCTGCGTTGAGAACACTTGCGGCCAAAACAACAACAAAAACACCAACACCGGAAGAGCTGGAAACATTCTACAGGGATCTCAATAACAGGCACAAGATCCGCCATTTTGAGTGTGCTACCAGAATACTGTGAGGAATTTAGAGACCCCATTCTGCCCATCAGAACCTTACAGTCTCAGGCAAATGGTCGTGGCACTGGACTTGGTGGGAATGACCTGTCAGTGCCGCAGAAGCACTGCCAGGCCTTAAGAATCATCGCTGATGTGTCAGAGGAACAGGCAGTGCAGATTGAAAGAACGAGGGGACAGCACACCTTGTCACTTTGGTTTGCAGCACGGGCAGGCAGAATCACGGCCTCCTCAATGATAGTGTCTATGATAGTGCAAACTTTTTGTTTTTTTGCCTGGCCTTCCCACAAGTAGGAGCATCACCAGATGCTATTATGAGTTGCACCTGTTGTGGGATAGGCTGCATTGAAGTGAAATGTCGTGCAAAGTACAAGGACTGCACAGTCCTTGATGCATGCACTACAGCATTTTTTTTGTTTGTCCCTAGTTTGTTTGTCTAAGGATTGTTTGTCCCTAGACATGGTCATACTGTGATTTTGTAGTGTGGACACTGAAGGACTCTGTGGTTCTATGCATAACTCACACTTTATTTTGGAATGTACAGCTCCAGAAGGCACAGGAGTTACCTCGCCCTGAACTTGTGGTGCAATATTTTACAGTACCACCTACCTCCCAAGCATTGTTTGATACGACAGCCACTGGCAGTGTGTGGATAGAGGCCAAGAAATCAGCCTGCCAAAAAAATACAAAGCATCCAAGAGAAATAAGTCTGTGTGGGGTCTCTGTGCTGGACCAAAGAAAGGTCCAATGCTGGGATGTGACAACCAGAACTGTACAGTTCAGTGGTATCACTTCCATTGTGGACACCCCTTCTGCTGATACTCCTTAGTTTTTGCCCTTAGTGTGCTGATTAGTGTTTGATTGTACATCTACTACTGTTCATATAAAGTGCTTATCTAAAGTGCTTATCTATCTCTCAAATCGTTACCAGTTATATCAGAAACCTTTCCACTCAATTCTCTAACCTAAAGCACCTTTAAGATTTTTGACGTCTGATATTTGCTCTTAAAAACCCTACCCTACATGCCTGCAGCCTCTCTGATGACATTATGCTCCACACACTTATAAATTGCAGTGCTTTAACCCTCCTCTTGTCCTCGGGTCAAATTTGACCCGTTTTCTACATCACAAATTTCTTTCATCCCAATTGTCCAAATATTACATGAATGGTTCCATATAATGGATCAGTTCACTACTTTATTGAATTAAGTTGAATATATAAGAATTCGTAAGAATTAAGTTTTATTTCCCCCAAAAAACTTTGACAAAAGTTGATTTAATTTCATATGCAAGTTTCTTGACCATCAATTTGAAAAATAAAATAGTGTAAAACTAGTGGGGATTAGTGTACATACAGTACACGTGTCAAAAAAGCAATAAAAAGCATCAAAAAGTGTTGAAAAAGCATCAAAAAATTGTTAATTTTCAGTTTTGACCTGAGAGGACAACACAAGGGTTAAACTGTGTCCCCCCTGTTGTGTACGTGTGTTAAATGAAGGACATATGTTCGTCATGTAAACTAATTTGACAACATGTCATAATTTGCACAAAAGTTTGGGGATGACCCATGGACCTAATCTATTCCTTTGTGAGACACTTTTTTTTTGATGATTGTACATTCATGAGCATTACATTAATGCACAGTGCATTGGGAATTCTCAATAAATACTGTTAAGTCATATAAAGTTGTTTTATGAATTTATTTCAATTGTCATTTCACAGTAGATTCAATTAAACTGTAGTTTAAACAAAACTCAGACAACACTTTTGCACATATTTGCCAAGGCAGAGCAAACAATGACAATCTTGGTGGCACATTTGTACCGTGTAGCTGCCTGTTGGCCTTCCTCCTCCCAAAGGAACTACACTTTTCATATTCAAACATGAAGAATGTATTTACAGGCTGTTCTCAGTTATCAACCTGACTTGTTTTCTCCATCTAACAGCAGTAAACAGACACAGAGCTCCTCCCATGCTGCTGTCTGATGTAGAGGTATGAGAGACATAGAGACAGGTCCTACCTGTTCTGGACTGTACAACAACAGGAATGTGGCTGTCAGACACACAAACACACACACACACACAAAGACACAAACACACACTCACACACACACACACATCTAGCCTTTAACCCTCAGGTTGTCCTTGGGTCAAACTGACCCGTTTTCCTATATCAATGATCTTTTTAATTACCCAAAATAACGTGATTGATTCCACACACTCTTTGGCAAGTACAAATCTCTACTTTCATTCATTTTGGGTTGTCTTATTCAATATATTCACATAAACCTTTTTTATTCATATGACATAGACATATTCCAGTCTGTGATTATCCATCAACATACTTTCCTTTAATTTTAGTCTAAATAAGTCCTAATTTAAGCTTTTCTAACTCAAACATTAGGTATAATTTCCTATAAATGAGGTTTATTGACACTAAATTACCAAAATGACTTGTTAGTGTTACGTAGTGTTGAAAACATTGACAAAAAGTCTTTTGGAAAAAAGGACAAAAACATGAGAAAAAGTTAAAAACATTGATTGAAAAGCGTCAACAAAAGTTTTAATTTTCAATTTTGACGGGAAGGCAACACAAGGGTTAAAACAAAAGGACAAAGGTTATAGAGTCTATGGAGACAATAGACTGTATACAAAAAGTTGGAGACGGTGAGTCATAGAAACATATGAACCAAGCTGCCAGGAGGACAGAGGACAGAGACACAACTAGACTAACGGTGGAGAAGGAAACGTACCTGGTTACTAGTACTACACTGTCAAAAACACAGTTGAACTGCTTCTTATTTTGAGTCAAGAGAGTAAAAGATCTTTTTTCTTCATAGTTATTAGTATTAATTGATTAATTATTGGGGAAACATATTCAGACATTCACATCCAGGCCGGGGGTTAATATTTCCCTCCCCGAATGACCGTGACTGTGTATCCAGTACAGTGTTGAGATCTTACTGTTTAATAGTGTAATTAGTGTAGTTTGTATATGTATGTACCATAAAAAGCCATGAAAATCCAAGAAACTAGGCTAATTAAAACAGGAAAACGTTGAGTATATGGGCTCCTTCTGCCAACATAAAATCACAGAATTATGATGTGTGTCCACACGGTGGCGCAGTTGTACCATGTAGCTGCCTGCAGGCCTTCCTCCTCCCCAAGGAACTACACTTTTATTTATTTAGTTATTAACCTGACTTGTTTGCTCCATCTCCTGTCTGACAGACAGACCTGGACTGTACGACAACAGGAAGGTGGCTGTCACACACACACACACACACACACACACACACTCAAAGACACACATTCACACACTCACACGCACGTTCTTTCTATGGCCTTGGTTTACACATCTACTGTATGATCAGTAAAACACCTGTCCTAGACCCTAATATACCAGTCAGATGACTGTTGGATTCGATCAGGAAGAAAGCAGTCTGCTAAAATTTAGATTTTCAGAACTCGAAGTTATGAGTGTGTCACTTTCTCCTCGCTTGTTTCCTGTAACATCTCTGATTGTACCACCTTCACGATCAGTGTGAAGAATGGGGGACAGGAACACATGATCAGGTGAAGATCTGAATTCCAGTCAGAGTGTGCGCTGTACACAAAAGGAGAAATGCACAAATGAAATGGAGCGGTTGCATAAGGAGAGAAACGAGATGAGGCAGGCTGATGGGAGTTTGGCAGCAGAGCTCCACCCAACAGTCAGACAGGTACAGTCACTCACGTGACAGCACACAGAGCAGCAGGGAGCTGCATGTGCTTCTTTGTGCTATTAGATAGATAGATAGATAGATAGATAGATAGATAGATAGATAGATAGATAGATACATGCATACATGCATGCATACATACATACATACATACATACATACATACATACATACATACATACATAGATATTGATCCCAATAAAATGGGAAATTATATTGTTACAGCAGCAAAATATAAATACAGGATATAAATATAAATGAAATACTAGGATACAATATACATACATACAATATACATTTAACAATAATAGGATAAAATACAAGAACAAAGATTTGAATATATACGAGTTGGGAATACAAAGAAATGTGCAACTGCTTAAATATTAAGGATGGTGTTGTGTGTATTCGCAGTGTGTTTGCTAAATGCTGCGCATGTGTTGTCCAATGAATGAAGATGTTTTGATGAATTTGCTTGTGTTTTGTCTATTTGCATTGTGTCTTCTTCAGTTGCAGTGCGTTCGCCCCTGCCGGCCCCCGTATAACCCTCCTTTGAACAGGCAAAAACCTTAGACAGAACCTGGCTCTAGGTGTAAATTCTTCTAGGTGTCCAACCAGTTGGACAGGCGATTTCAATAACAGTAAAGATAACAGAATTATGACTCATAATCGGAAACATGGCTATATTCTTATTTTTAACCAACTGGTATGACTACTGTTGTCTATAGAGAACGCAGGTGACACATCCGAGCTTGTTCAGTTTCACTAAGCGTGTCCATCAATCATTCTGCCAGTGTTACTGGCACAACCCTCCCCCCCCTTCTTTTCCGAGACATGTTGTTGAGAAGCGGTTCTGAGCCGCTTGTTTAAAAGGATTAACTGTATCAAATCAGTAAGTTGGGGAAACAATAGCTATGTTTCCATTCACACGTTTTTCTCCAAATTAAGTGATATTGAATGAAAAATGCCTTATGGAAAAATTAAAAGTCAAAGGAAATACGTTGGGTCTCATGGGATTTTCTCTTGATCAATATATGGCTTATGCGATAAACTCTGATGGAAACGTTATTTTATTTTATTTGTATTAGTTTTAGGTCATTTTATGGTTACAACCCACCACAAAATGAAGAAGAAGAAGTTTTTGTCAATTTCCGCCCAGTAGTTCCGCTCTGTTTGCACACATGGCGGGTGTCAACAAAGACAAATGGAAGTGGACGAACGAGGAGACAAGAGACTTTTTAAATTTAATTTATCAGGAACTTGTGAAGGAAATGGCCGACAAAGGTTAGGACAAGCAGTGGGACGTCCTGCGGAGTAAAGGGAAGGCGCTCAAACAGCGAGACATAGAGGAGGGACAATAAAAGACAAGTTGCATCTGCATCATTATAGCGATGTGTTTATGGCGTCGTTGTTTTGTTATTATAGCTTGATATGTCGCTCTCAGCTGGCACATAAGCACTATTACAACTTATCCTATAACTTAGCCTGTTGACCATTTGTTGGTAGACGGCGAGGTCCGTTTTGTCTAGAAAAACTTTGTTTGCAAAAGTTTGCTTGAATGTTGTGTGATTCAGTGCAAAAATGAATGGAAACACCTCAAAATGTCTAAAATCAATTTGATGTACTAATTTGATCGCAAAACAGCATGTGACAGGTTACACACAGGTTTTTATTGGCTTTAAAGCCGTTGGATGGAAACACACTTTCACCAGTTTTATTCGCATGAGTTTTTTTTACCAAACTTCAGAAAATTTGATTGACAAGTGGATGGAAACTTAGCTACTGAGCATGAGCCTAATGTTAAACGTGTTGAACTGCTAAATCCAGCCTGAGTCTACACTATTAAAGCCTGACAGAGACAAAGACACGCCAATCTACTGTAGCTTGGATTGTAGCTCATTTGTTCATTGCTTTGGACCAAATACAAGTGTCTGTCAAATGAATAAATTTAAATATCGTCTATATGTCTCGCAGTTTAGCATTCAGCTGAAACTGTAAATGTTTGTTTTCAGATATGTTACTCATAACTCAAAATGCTGGTTAGACAACCTCCTCTGTGTGTGTAGTGCAGGACTGCTCACTGTCATGGACACACACACACACACACACAAACACACAGAGGAGGTTATCTAACCTGCATTATGAGTTATGAGTAACGCTATTTAGCTTCTGTCAGCGCGGATCTTGATATAAATGGAAATGGACTTTATTTATATAGCGCTTTTCTAGTCTTAACGACATTGTGTCTTTGCTATTTTAAGACGACGCAGTTTCCCGTCCAACGTCCACGTTGTTTAAACAGAAAATGTACCTGCGCACATGGGTGTGCTGGTCTCACAGGGAGGTGTGTTCAGGTGCATTCTTGACGGATTGCTATCTTGAGGCAGCGGGAAGTGTTTACCATTATCCAACAAAAACCTGGTCTAAAGTCGGTTACACAGTAATTCATTATTTTAGTAAAATGCGCTATTTACATCATACACTGTGGCCGAGGCTGCTGTACAAGATGGCACCTGCTCTTCAGATCACACATCTTTACACTGGACAGAATGGGTTGGGGTTCAGTGTCTTACCCAAGGACACTTTGTCCATGGGCAAGACACTGAGCCCCAACCCCACATTGGGGACCAGGGGGAGGGATTGATCCACCAACCTTCTGATTGGCAGGCAACCGCTCTACCACTGAGACATGGCCAAAGCTTATGATGACGAGAGAGAAGAAGAGGTGGAGAACATGGATCATATGAGGCATTGGCACACTGACAAGAGAAAGTTTTAAAATAGTTGGCAACTGGAGTATTTATTTTACTGAAATTGAGTCTGCAGCAGTACGTCTTATCTGTAAACAAAGAGTGTCTGTTCTTAAAGAGAAAAATCTCCGTCGTCATTATGAACACTGACTGGAAGCTGCTGTTGTTATTATAACTTATTATAACTGCAGAAAAACATATTTATTTCTGACTGTATATTAAAGTGCTGTTTTAGTTTGAGTTCACTTCACATTTGTCCTATCTCCAAATTGTAAAGTGCAATATTGTTCAAACTAGATCAGCATTGAGATTGATATTGAGATACTTGAGGGATACAGCAGGAAATGTTCCGCCTGCTGCGGTCTTTAGTTCGGGGAAGCTAACGACGAGACAGAACATTTTAACGACGAGACAGAACATTTTAACGACGAGACAGAACATTTAAACGACGAGACAGAACATTTTAACGACGAGACAGAACATTTAAACGACGAGACAGAACATTTAAACGACGAGACAGAACATTTTAACGACGAGACAGAACATTTAAACGACGAGACAGAACATTTTAACAACGAGACAGAACATTTAAACGACGAGACAGAACATTTTAACGACGAGACAGAACATTTTAACGACGAGACAGAACCTTTTAACGACGAGACAGAACATTTTAACGACGAGACAGAACATTTTAACGACGAGACAGAACATTTTTGCACGTTAGTCACAAGGAGTGAAGTTTTGTTTTACAAATAAATGAATGACTTACAGTGGATACCATGCTGACTGTGTATGCATGTCACAGGGGCGTGTTCTACCCTGAATTGTAATGATTAATCAAAACTATGTGTATCAATAAATATAGTTTATTTCTTATGAATATGTATTTTATGATTCCTTAATATGTGTTCAACTTTTGAAGTTGATTTGTGACGTGCAAAACATTTCAATGTAAAGGTCCATGACTTGAACGTTGAGTTTTGGCCCGCGGCCCTTCACCCTGATTCATTTTTGGCCCTTGAAGGGGAAGCATTTGGGCCCCCCTGGTGTAGTGAGTCAGTGAACCGGCAGGAGAACCACACCCAGGAAACAGTATTTCTGTTGGTTTAAATATGCACATGGAAGTATAGATAAGAGTGTGTGTGTGTGTGTGTGTGTGTGTGAAAGCCACTCCTTTTTGAAAAATCTTCCGAGTGAGTTTCAACACACTATTGGCCTCAGGTGTGTGTGACACGTACGTACTGTGGGACATGCTTTTACCGTTAGACACCTCCTCCAATGCACACGTGTCCATGCTCACACACACACACACACACACACACACACACACACACACACACACACACACACACACACCTACATTCTGATGATCTTGGTGATGGCGCAGTAGATATGTTATACGCCTTTAGTTGCTCCAGAGCTGTGCGACCTCTGACATACATAGCGATTGGAAGTCGCTTTGGATAAAAGCGTCAGCTAAATGAAATGTAAAGTAATATAACGATGAACACAGTTTGACACGTAGGGCTCTATTTAAATGATCTAAGTGCACGGCAATAAGCCCATATCTGCAGGTGCGTTTAGGGCATGTCCAAATCCACTTTTGCTAGTTTGACGGTGGAAAAAGGGTCCGTGCTGCGGGCGCATGGTTGAAAAGGATTGTACTAAGTGTCCTCATTATTGTATAGGTGTGTTTTGGGCGGGACATGCAATAAACCAATCAGGGTGTCATCTCCCATTCCCTTTAAAAGCCAGGCGCATTTGGACCTTGGTGCCTTGCTATTAGGATGGAGGATTTGCACCGTGCTACTGTACTTCCCTGTGTCTGTATGTGTGTGTATGTGTGTGTGTGTGTGTATGTGTGTGTTTTGTGTGTGTGTGTGTGTGTGTGTGTGTGTGTGAGCATGCGCTGTGCGTGTGTGAGCATGCGCTGTGCACGAGCATAGGCACATTTTACTAACACGCTGTTAAATAACTGTGTTACTGACTTTAGACCAGGTTTTTTGTTGGTCAAAGGCGCGATCACTTCCAGCTGCCTCAAGACAGCCAAACGCCCAGAATGCACCTGAACACACCTCCCTGTAAGACCAGCACGCCCATGGGCGCACAGGTGGGCGCAGGTGCGTTTGCTATTTAAACGACGTGGGCGCTGGACGGGAAATTACCGACTGAAATAATAAAATAGCAAAGACTCAGTTGACTCTACTGCACCAGAGTCAACAGCTCCAGTGCAATGGAGTACACTGGCAACACAATGAAAATAATTACAGACTGCACTGGAAAACAGAACAATCAGACAGTAACCTAATCATGAGTTTTTTTTACTAAATTATAAATGCAATTGCTCATCATTCAACAAAGCTAAAGATGTAAATGTATTTTTAAAGATGATTTTTTTGGGGGCATTTTAGGCCTTTTTTCGAGAGGACAGATGAAGACATGAAAGGAGAATGACATGCAGCCAAGGGCCGCAGGTTGGAGTCAAACCCAAGCCCGCTGAGGAGTAAACTTCCATATATGGGCGCCCGCGCTATCAACTGAGCTACCCGGGCGCCCAAAAGACTTTGAAATACAGTGTTGTATTGCTTCTGTCCTTTGTTTTATTGCTAAATATGTGGATATAGTAGATCAACAGAAAGTTGAAGAATTATCCCTCAAGCTAACCACATTCTTTAAATGACATTACAAATGACATTTACATTACATAGTATCATTATTGTTAACCCACTGTCAAATAGACAAAAGGCTACATTTTATATACACAAACACAAATTCTGTTGACCGGTTGGCCGCCTTTTCTTTTACGAAAATCCCTATGAAAAGGTTTCTTATTGCCGCCCATATGTAGAGGACTTGTGTAAAACCTAATTAATGAAGTGAACGGGTTAACTTGGGCTCGGGAGCAGGACCAGACCTCAACCGCACCTCTGATCACCTGTCAGGCCTACATACACCTGCTGTACTCCGCCTGCCCCGTTCGTCTCAGATTGCTCGACCCCACCCTCACTTTCCTCCTTAGTGCTGATCTCTGGTGGCTGAAGGTTGAGGACATATTCAGATTGGGATTTTGGTTTATGTGCTTTGCTAAAAAATATAATAGTATTTAACCATATTGTTGAATGGAATTTACGAGTTTGTATCTGCACTGCAGCCTATTTACGATAAAGTGTTAATTTCAGTGTGAAATGTATGCTCTATATAATCTTTTTTTAAATTATTATTTTTTTTAATTAATTTCTGTGGATCATCATGATTAGGTACCAGGAAGTACATCAAATAAGGACGAAACAACAACAAGCGGGGAAAAAACAACTTCAGAATTTCATCAAATCAAATCAGAATTTCATCTCTATTTTTATTCTCTATGTTTCCCTCAACACTTATCATTGATGATCCCATCCCACCTCCCTTCCCCCGACCCACCCTACCATCCCCCCACCTCTTTCACCTCTGACCCCATTGCTGGTTCTCATTCCAGACAGATCCCACATACACACACACGACAAAAAATAAAAATAATAATGGGGATTCTAAAGACATGCTCTAGATGGCGTTATAAATTTGGCTCCATTGGCTATCAAATTGTTTTTCATTTTTGTCCTCTGACATTGATCTTTCAATACACAGGTAATACTTCATTTAGGCCTTCCAACTCTCTACTGAAGGTGCTTCCTTATTTTTCAAGTTTTGCAATATTGGTTTTTTAAAGATAAGAGAGGAAAAAAGTATCTGCCAGTGTATGCTCTGTATAACAAAAATCCGGTTATACCTATATAACCTGATGTGCCAGATTGTTTGCCATTACACAACAGATTTTTGTGTGATATGGGATCCTGTGCTCATGAATCCAGCTAGCGTGCAAGGTAATGCTCTATATAGCCCCCTCAAAAGTGTTCACAATGGAACACAAAAGTTCCATCATTTGATAGATGTTAAAATTAGTCGCGTGACACTTTTTTTCTTTGGCTTATTTGGATGAATGGACATTTTTACCTATAGTCGTCGGCTGTACTGACAAATACAAACATGTACAGTGCGTCAGGGTATGCTCAAGGCTGTGGCTGTGATCAAAGTCCAGACCAGCCATCTGCTGCTTCCTGTAAAAACATCTGCCGTGTCAGCTGAAGACACACACACGGGGTACAGTCAGTCTGGGGACAGTTTTCAGTATATTTCTGTTTGAATAATTCGTCCAAAACCTTTACAGCAGCAGCCTTTCCGATGTTGCATTAAGTGTGTCTATCAATGCAGTGGGTAAAGGGTTACTCCAGTCAGAGTCTCCAAAAAGAAGCCTCTGCTGTTCATCGAGCAAAGGACCACCTGGCTGGTCCAAGTTCTGACAATATGAATATCATCCATCCTGCATAAAATATGTGGAGACTTTGTTTTCATGTTTTAAAGGGAAACACTTTTTTCAACCTGGACCCTATTTTCCTATGTGTTTATGTCTAAGTTACTGATGAGAACAACAGTCTTTGACACTGGTCCAGTTTTAAGCGTGATCGCTGCAGTCTGCAGCGGTGAAACAAGCTACAATGTAAGTTAATAGGACAATTGTCCAACGTGTATTAACATTTATAAAAGTGCTCGTTTAGCCACTGACAGGCTCAGATTAATATTCTAGGTGTCTGACAACATTATGGAAAGGATCCCTCCAGAGATAGACCTTTACAACCTCTTTGAGACCTTTCCGTATAACCAGAAACAACTCTGAAGTCTCTGACACTAAACCTACCAGACTCCATTTAAAAAAGCAATACGTTTAGCGTGTATAGAGCCAATATATTTTCACATGTATATCGGTAAACTTTATTAACCAAAACGGCTTTTCATTGTTGAATTTTGTTTGTCTACTTGAATGAAGTGTATTTTACACTTGCTAAAATTACTGTTTATTTACATGGATGGGGGGGTTGAGATCTCCACCAAAGGCTGTAATCTAATTTTGTATATATATAAATAAAAAATTAGATTACAGCCCTTTCTATATATATAAAATACATATATATATACACACATTAAAAGAATTGCCCTGTTTGAAATTGATATTTATCTTCAGACATTTGATAGTCACACTATTATTTAACGGTATTTAACTCCATACTATTCTGTAAATATTGCAGCATTGTGGGTCGGTTAAACGTGTATTTTTCCAACTTTATTTTACGGGCCCTGAAAGCAACTCCTCTGATTGGTCAAAAACTTTCAAAAGCATCACAGGAAAGCTAAAACTGCATCGCAGCTAACGACGATAAAAGGACCGAAAAGGAATAACACATGGACAAAAGACTGTCAACATTGGACCTAAGAGTATAGATTTATTTAACAAAGTCCTCTGAGAGAAATACGAGTTCCCGGAAGAGAAGCGCAGGCTTCGGACCGGTCTTTCACGCTCCTCAGCATACTGAACGCGCTCACGTGCGCTCAGGAGTCGCACCCGCCGTGCTGCGTGCTTGTGAAGAACACGGAGAGGGGTTGGGCGCAACCAAGTCTCACACGGAGGCGGGTGGGTTATGTCAAAACATGTATTTCTTTGCTTGGCAATTACATTGAATCGAAAAAGCCAACCACTTATCATCGTTTATAACATAATACTGTTATACCAGTTAATATAATTCATCATTATAATAAGATCGGGGGGGGTTAAACAGGCCAGTTTTGATTACCCCCCCGTAAATCACGCCTAGGGGGATGCAGAGTTCGTTTCTCAGGGATCATGTAGCCCACTGCATGAACCTATTGAAGTATGTATTTGTCTCTATGTCAGTGTTCTTTCGGTGTGTGTGTGTGTGTGTGTGTGTGTGTGTGTGTGTGTGTGTGGAAGGGGGGCCTGCATATTGTTTATTTGTATTTGTATCTGTTTTAAGATTAGTTTGTGTACCACCTAATCTCCCCATTTGGGATAATAACGTTTACCTTGACCATAAGGAAATGCCGCAGCGTGATAATAAATCACACCAAAACACTAAGTAATAGATAAACTAACTAGTAGTGTTGGAGATTATCAATGCTAGTAATTTTAGCCCTAGGGCCTTTTTAACACCTGGTTTCAGTACCCATCCATATGAGAGAAAAAAACTGTACATTAATCAAAACTTGTCATACCTCTGATTATTTTGGAGACAGCAGACATAAATAATAATAATAAATCGGTGCATACACAACCGCTGTGTTGATGGCCAACAAACATCTCTTGAGGCAAGAAGCAGGAGTAGAGAGCCCTTCCGTTTTCCATCTTCGCCTTGGTGGTTCTGATTGGTTTAAAGAAATCCCATTACACTAGAGCATGCAATGTAGAGGTGTCAGACCCTGCTTCTCAAAGCTTTGGAGGAGGGTCTACCTGCAAACAAACTATAATGTTGCATGAACTAGCTGAACCAAATTGAAAGTTCCAGCAGCAGTTTTAGCAAGAAGAAATAAACAAAAAATAGATAAAAAGACAGTATAAAGACAACAAATAGTAATATAAATGAATAAATGAGTCCAGTGTTAAAGTGATAAAGTGACCAGGTGTGAATTTAAGATAGGTCTCACCAGAAGTACAAGGGCGTGACTTCAGCTCTCTGAAGTCTACGTATTGGCAGAGTCAACTGAAACTGACATGCGATTGGTCAGTATGGCAGTCAGTATGGCAGTCAGTATGGCAGTCGGTATGGCGGTCGGGTATGGCAGTCGGTATGGAGGTCAGTATGACAGTCAGTATGGAAGTCAGTATGGAAGTCAGTATGACAGTCAGTATGGAAGTCAGTATGGAGGTCAGTATGGCGGTCAGTATGGAAGTCAGTATGGAGGTCAGTATGGCGGTCAGTATGGAAGTCAGTATGGCGGTCAGTATGGAAGTCAGTATGGAAGTCAGTATGACAGTCAGTATGGAGGTCAGTATGGCAGTCAGTATGGAGGTCAGTATGGCAGTCAGTATGGAAGTCAGTATGGAAGTCAGTATGGAAGTCAGTATGGCAGTCAGTATGGCAGTCAGTATGGAGGTCAGTATGGCAGTCAGTATGGAAGTCAGTATGACGGTCAGTATGGAGGTCAGTATGGAAGTCAGTATGGCGGTCAGTATGGAGGTCAGTACGGAAGTCAGTATGGAAGTCAGTATGGCAGTCAGTATGGAAGTCAGTATGGAAGTCAGTATGGCAGTCAGTATGGAAGTCAGTATGGCAGTCAGTATGGAGGTCAGTATGGAAGTCAGTATGGCGGTCAGTATGGAGGTCAGTACGGAAGTCAGTACGGAAGTCAGTATGGCAGTCAGTATGGAAGTCAGTATGGAAGTCAGTATGACGGTCAGTATGGAGGTCAGTATGGAAGTCAGTATGGAGGTCAGTATGGCGGTCAGTATGGAAGTCAGTATGGAAGTCAGTATGACAGTCAGTATGGAAGTCAGTATGGAGGTCAGTATGGCGGTCAGTATGGCGGTCAGTATGGAAGTCAGTATGGAAGTCAGTATGGAAGTCAGTATGGAAGTCAGTATGACAGTCAGTATGGAAGTCAGTATGGAGGTCAGTATGGAAGTCAGTATGGAAGTCAGTATGACAGTCAGTATGGAAGTCAGTATGGAAGTCAGTATGGAAGTCAGTATGGCGGTCAGTATGGAAGTCAGTATGACAGTCAGTATGGAAGTCAGTATGGAGGTCAGTATGGCGGTCAGTATGGCGGTCAGTATGGCGGTCAGTATGGAAGTCAGTATGGAAGTCAGTATGGAGGTCAGTATGGAAGTCAGTATGACAGTCAGTATGGAAGTCAGTATGGAGGTCAGTATGGCGGTCAGTATGGCGGTCAGTATGGCGGTCAGTATGGAGGTGAGTATGGCGATGAGTATGGAGGTGAGTATGGAGGTGAGTATGGCGGTGAGTATGGCAGTCAGTATGGCAGTCAGTGTGTGCGACATTTCCTCGTTGGTCCCCCTACAGGTTGGGAGCGGAGTTGTCCATCCTGGCTCGGACACCTTAGCAGTGTTGAGGCATCGTACTGTTGATGTTTTAGTAATAAACCCGGAGGTGCTGATGAGTTTTGACATGTTTTATAATGTGTATATGCTCTGCAGAACCCAGTGACAACTAGAGTTATGTCCCTGTGGTATGCCTCCTCCAACAGTCAGGTGTTTTTGCAGAACATTATGATGTCACAGTGAAGTTGACCATGACCTTTTAAGGTATAAAATGTCATCACTTCACCATTTCATCCTATTTGACATACAATATGTGTGAATTGTTGGACAAAGTAATAATTGCCGGAGAAATTCTTGTGTTACATGTAACTCTTGTGTAAAATGGTTTTGTTTCACAGTGAACTTAATGGTCCAATATTTAATTTATCTACTGTAACACATCCAAAAATGACCCCAATGTGTCATCAGATAGGAAGGAAACATGCTAAGTTGAAATACTTTTCTGACAACAATGTTAATTCCAGTGTTTTCTACTTTTGAAATTTCCGTTCAGTGACAGAATTTCTGTTTGTGTTTTTTGGTCTGTGTGTTGTTATCAACTGGCCAGTTGGACAGACAGCTCACATTACATACTGCACCTTTAACCACCAAAATAATCATTTGTTTGGTGGACGCCTGTGCCAAATGTTAAGAAATTCCCTCCCGGTGGTTCCTGACATCGTGTTCATAAGAATTCTGGCCATGGCTCACCAAGGCCTAATAAATAATGATTCACTCAGGTGGGTTTAGGTCATAAGGCCTGGCTCATCTGTCAAAGTGTGCTATGTAAAATTGTACCATCACACCACACAAAGGGAAGAGGAACATTTCAGAACCCAGTGTCCATTAACAGCTGTAGAATGACACTACGACTCGTAGTGACATTCTGTACGAGGCAGGGGGGAACACAGTTCCATCTATCCATAGAAGTCAGGAGACGAGATCAACAGAACGAGTCAAGGAGCCCTCAGATGTCATAAAAAGAATAAGGCTGGTATTATTCCATATTTTTCTCAGTCAAAAAATCCCATAGGTTAGTCCGTCTCTCGATACTTGATGTCGTGGGGCGGCTGTGGCTCAGTGGTAGAGCGGTTGCCTGGCAATCGGAAGGTTGGTGGTTTGATCCCTGGCCCTGCAGTCCCATGTCGAAGTGTCCTTGGGCAAGACACTGAACCCCGAGTTGCCCCCGGTGCTGCGCATCGGAGTGTGAATGTGTGCGAGTGTGTATCTGATGAGCAGGTGGCACCTTGTACGGCAGCCCCGGCCAGTGTATGAATGTGTGTGAATGGTTCCTGTATGATGTAAAAGCGCTTTGAGTGGTTGTTAAGACTAGAAAAGCGCTATATAAATACAGCACATTTACATTAAAAAGAAAAACTGCTGCTCACAGACCTATAGTTTCCTTTTTAATAAGGACTCCGTGATGGAAAAGAAGGAAAATGTCAGCCAGTCCAACAGTGGTGTTTTTAATAGTTACTGACAATGGAGCTCTACTGCACAGAGGCATAAGAAATGTCAGGCTTTGGACACACACACACACACACACTTAGGATTTGTAGAAAATAAGAAAAATGTTGAATACTATAAATGAATGCTTTATTGGTCTGGCCACTGCATTCCCAATTTCTCAACCAATACTTATGCATTTAGCTTGAATAAAAAGAAATGTATAAAACATGTGCTGTCAAACAATAATCTTCTAGTGTTAATGATTTATTGAATAATCAAGGGGGGGGGGGGGGACGACTTATGACAATACCCAGCACTGTGTACTGAGTGTGCTTTTCCTAAAACAAGAACAGCCAGGTAACAGCGCGGTGTAGCTTACCTTGTAGACAGGCCCCGTACGTTTAGTCTTATCCATCCAGTTTCTCCTGAATGTTGTTGATAACGACAGCATTGTTTTACATTTTAGGATTTAAAATAATTCATTTGATTTAATAGTATGGATTTGACCCAATTCTGTTGCATACATTTAGTATCATTACCTTTATAATAAATCAGTATAATTCACCGACGTCTCTGATGAAGCTGCCACACGTCGTTTACCTCCAGCAGCTCGTGGTGCTCGTTTCACTAAACGTTGAAAACATGGCGTAGACTCGTGATCCAGCACGCCGACTCTGCAAACAGCAGAACCAGAAGAGGCCCGTCTGGATTCACTCCAGCTGCTGTGCAGCAGTAATGGAGTTTCTATTTTGATGTTTATCGTCAATCAGGCAGAATAACTGACCCACTTTAGGTACTCCACATTTAACTAGAGATGTTTAAGAAGACTTTTTGTGGGTTTGTGTACTCCGCCTCGATTCTGATCAGTGCTGCCTGCATAACACATCGGCAGCGGAGAAGGAAAATCACTGGCAAACTGAAAAGTGTGTCATAAAAATACTCATGTGGGGATGGGGGATTAAATTAGTTATTAACAATGCAATGTGTGTAAGAAGAAACAAATCATACACGTAGTCACATTTTCTGCTCGGAGACCATTTTCATTGTGCAGGTGCTTGATAATGACTTGTGCTTGGAGGTCTGACTTATGTAATATTTTTATTGGTATTTTTGGAGAAGACCATTTTACAACAGATTTAATAATAATTCAGAGCTCTAAAGAGAGAGGGAGAGAGCCAGAGTATCATTCTACCATTGACTGTTGCCATCAGCTGCTTATATTGTCAACAGGCAAACTCCTAATCACCATAGGAAAACAAAAAGAAAACAAGAAAGGAAATCCAACATTTTTGATTTTTTTTTTTTTTTAGTAAATAACATCCAGGGTTGCATCATTCAATTATTTCAGAAACAAAAAGGGAGAACAGATTTTAGGTTTACATGTTTGAACATTTGCTTGGTAAAAGGGGGGAGTGAAATAATTGACGAGTGAAGAGGGCAGAAGATGCTTTGAGATGTTTCCACTGGGAGAAAAAAAAAAAAATTAAAAACAAGAGGGTCAGATGACTATCTTCTTAACTTCAGTTTCCAAAGAAACCTTACCAAAAGTCAACACTGAAAGGAGAACAGACAGGGATGGATGGGGGAGGGTGTGTGTCTGGGGGTGGGGGCAGGGGGCTACAGCCTCCACATCCCAAAAAAAAAAAAAAAAAAAACTGCTTTTTCATTCTTCTTTTCTTTCGGAGTGCAGAGTTTTATTATATTTACATATGAATATATAGACAACACAGCTTACAAAGGCGTGTGTGAATCTATACATTTCCATTACATAGATAGTTATTATGGAAGGAGAGACACAGACTTTCTGTTTGTCGCTTGTCCAGGAAGAGAGACGTGTTGGTCCTGGTCACCAACGCTTCTGCAGCTCTGCTCTGGGCAGAGACCACTCAGAAACCTAGAGACACAGACACAAACACAGGCACCATTATTAACTCATTGTTCAGAAGCCCACAGACAGACAGAGACAGACAGAGACGCTGAAAGACGTCGACCTGCGAGTCCCATGGGGTGAGGAAAGGGCAGGTGATTACTTAAGAGGAATCAGAGTGCATAAGAGGTGTCACCATCAGGCAGATGGGGCAGGGTGCCATCCCTCCCAACCAACCGGATCATTTGTTGCACCGCTGCGAATCAACACTGCTGAACCGGTGTGAGGCTGCTGCACCTTAGAATATGTAGAGCACTCAAATCCCAGGTGTTGAATAGCTCTATAATAATGTTTAACTGTGTAATTGTATGTGGTTGAGTATTTATCCCAAAAATCTCACCAGCCACTGCTTTAACTAAAGATGTGTCTACAAACACAGAAGGCGCAAAGGTCCTAGAAATGCACCCAACGATAAAACCAGATTTATGGAAAACTATTTCCCGTTTCCCACAATGCAATGTCATCTGCAATGGCAACAAGGGAGAACACTGAGGTATCTTTACACTGTTGGGAGAGGAAAACCCTGCACCCTACCTTGTTTGGTACGGTATGTTTTCTGGCACATCACAACATTTCCCTTCTTCCATTAACCCCACTGGTTGCTAAGCTGCACGACTGCTACCAGACAGAACACGGACTAAAACGTGCAAAAAACGTTGCTCAAAGCCATATGGTCGTTGTCACGAGTGATCACTGGAGAAGAGGTGTTATACGCTCACCATTTGTGTTTTTACTTACAAAAATGACTAAAATATACTCAAACCAAAATATTCAACTGAAGCAACATAAGAGCAAACAAACCAGCAACCTTCTCCTTTCTTCTCCTGATGCTCGTTTAATATACACTCACCGGCCACTTTATTAGGTACACCTGTCCAACTGCTCGTTAACACTTAATTTCTAAGCAGCCAATCACATGGCGGCAACTCAGTGCATTTAGGCATGTAGACATGGTCAAGAGAATCTCCTGCAGTTCAAACCGAGCATCAGTATGGGGAAGAAAGGTGATTTGAGTGACTTTGAACGTGGCATGATTGTTGGTGCCAGAAGGGCTGGTCTGAGTATTTCAGAAACTGCTAATCTACTGGGATTTTCACGCACAACCATCTCTAGGGTTTACAGAGAATGGTCCGAAAAAGAAAAAACATCCAGTGAGCGGCAGTTCTGTGGGCGGAAATGCCTTGTTGATGCCAGAGGTCAGAGGAGAGTGGCCAGACTGGTTCGAGCTGATAGAAGGGCAACAGTGACTCAAATAACCACCCGTTACAACCAAGGTGGGCAGAAGAGCATCTCTGAACGCACAGTACGTCGAACTTTGAGGCAGATGGGCTACAGCAGCAGAAGACCACATCGGGTGCCACTCCTTTCAGCTAAGAACAGGAAACTGAGACTACAATTTGCACAAGCTCATCGAAATTGGACAATAGAAGATTGGAAAAACGTTGCCTGGTCTGATGAGTCTCGATTCTGCTGCGACAGTCGGATGGTAGGGTCAGAATTTGGCGTCTACAACATGAAAGCATGGATCCATCCTGCCTTGTATCAACGGTTCAGGCTGGTGGTGGTGGTGTCATGGTGTGGGGAATATTTTCTTGGCACTCTTTGGGCCCCTTGGTACAATTGAGCATCGTTGCAACGCCACAGCCTACCTGAGTATTGTTGCTGACCATGTCCATCCCTTTATGACCATAATGTACCCAACTTCTGATGGCTACTTTCAGCAGGATAATGCGCCATGTCATAAAGCTGGAATCATCACAGACTGGTTTCTTGAACATGACAATGAGTTCGCTGTACTCAAATGGCCACAGTCACCAGATCTCAATCCAATAGAGCATCTTTGGGATGTGGTGGAATGGGAGATTCGCATCATGGATGTGCAGCCGACAAATCTGCGGCAACTGTATGATGCCATCATGTCAATATGGACCAAACTCCCTGAGGAATGCTTCCAGCACCTTGTTGAATCTATGCTACGAAGAATTGAGGCAGTTCTGAAGGCAAAAGGGCGTCCAACCCGTTACTAGCATGGGGTACCTAATAAAGTGGCCGGTGAGTGTATATGTGTGCACCCCATACAGATCTATCTTACCTATTGTTCTTCACCTTAGGATCGCCCAGCCCCTCCCTCATGCAAACGTGCACCCTCTCTCCCTGACTGAGCTGGTGAGCAGCCGAGCTACACCCACATCACAGTCGGAACCATAGCAAAATACTATGAACCCATAAAACCTTCCGAACACGCCTACGTCAAATAATAAAGTAAAACCAAAACAATAACCTACAACATTACAGTGAAATTAAGGATTAAGCAGACACCAAACAGTCTCAACTTTGGGAACGGGGCCTAGTGAAAAGGGAGAGTTGTGACATGATGGCAGATGAACCACGGCGACCAGGTTGGGACTTTGGGACTACAGTAGTGTTCCTGCCCTCTGTGGGAGTTCAGCGATCCGCTCATCTTCTCCCACGGGAAAGCGTTGTCCTGAGTCTTCCAGCTTAGAGAAAATTCTACTTCTACTTCCTTTTTTGTGTGTGTGGATATCGTCAGAAAGTTTCATGGTTCGCAATATCCAATAAATCTGGTCCATCACCGCAATGAACCGAGTACCTTGGATTGAACTGAGAACAGCTGATCATGTAGTTTAACAGGTTGTTTGTGGTTCGCGATCCAACAACGAAAAAGATAGATCCACGCACAAGGCAAGTGGTTGGATGGCTGGATTTTCTATAGACCGACATGTGGTGGTGTGCACATCGGCTCGGGTCTCAGCAGCTCACCGAAGGGCTGGGCAGAAGACCTTTTCACAGCAGACATTTTGTCTCGTCATAGCAGGAAAAGCACAGCTGAAATTGATAACCTTAACTCAGTTCCATCAAGTGTCCCAGTGAGCTATAGCACGGTCAGCATGCTCAGCACCAGGGCCTCTCCTAAGTGGAATGCAGCCATCATTAATGGTTTTGAATACACCTGTGCTTTTCCTACTATGACATGTCTGCCGTTAAAAAGGTCTATGGGGCTTATAACTAATATTTTGACATTTTTAGGCTACGCTGTAAGATGATATATATCTCAATATCTACATATTTTCTCAAAACTTTATTAAACCCTTTGATCATACGAGCGTGATCATCTAAAATGAGAGGTAACATAGCTCATACATTTGAGAGGGTTTAACATCATAATGTCCTGATATTGGGAGCGACATCATTCTGAAGTGAAATTAGTCCATGGAAACAGGAAGTTGGTCAACGTCTGTTGACTTACGTTCAACTAATTGTTCACAATTAAAATTCAATTTTCCTGTGAAATACTACGCAGGCATTGGATGAAAAGAAATTGATTTAATTTATTATTTAATATTTATCCATTTATTTACTGACGGCTCCAGTGTTCTGCACTGCGTAGTGTTTGAAGTAGAGGAACAGAAACGTGGTGCCGACACCTTTTAACAGCCATCGTTTTGTGGCGTATTTTTTTAATAGTTGTTGTTCCACATTGTGAAACCGAAACACCTCAATATCATTTACAGGCTCTGGGATATTCCTCCATTTTGAATTGGCAGTAGCTCAAGACAATGGTTGATGATGCCTTGTCTTTTCTATCTGTAAAGTGTCTTGAGATAACTCTTGTTGTGATTTGATACTATAAATAAAATTGAATTGAATTTTCGAGACTTCGTTTAAAGTAGAACAAACTTAGCTTAGCTCACAGCTGTTTATTAAGCATGTTTCTGTGCACAACAGTAACCCTGCTGGCAGAACTGTGTTAATGTGTTAACCATGCCAACGTGACACTATGATCTTCTGACCTGCGGGCAGACACAAACACTTATCAATGGTTGTTGTTTTTTAACGACTTAATTTTATAAAGATGACGGCTCGTGCAAAATATTTTACTATATACACTCTAGTTTTTAACCGGCTTCACATTCTCTGCTCTAGGTTCTAAGTCAATGTGTGGTTTTTTTTTCAATGGAAGTTTTTGACAATGGATTTATGTGCAATTGTCAATTCAATTTGCAATTTTGTCATGCAATTTAAAATGTGCAAACTTAACAGGAACACTCTACTCTGCCTCTGATTGGCCATCTCTAACCCGGACCTAATCCAACCAATGAAGGCAATGAGTACTAGAGGGAAAGTGGAGGTTTTGCAGAACTTGGCCCACGGGTCCTAACAGGTCCTACATTATACATTAATGCCAACATGGCCACAGATGAACTCGTTGCAGCGCAGTTCCGACCAGAGATTTGCGATGAGACGAGTTGAAACTTGCAACTACTTCAACGTCCTGAAACCTGACGGTGTATCATCTTCATAGCAGTGACTCAGTACTTCTGTTCTACTTTCTTACTTTTTGGGCTTATATGTTGCTGAATATCATAGGTAGTGTCTTGAAATATGTATGAGGATGGTGAGACAAACGACGACAATGTTTTATTTCTCTGATTCACGGTTTCGTTAAGTCACTCGACCGCATTCCGTGCTTGCCTTGGCTGTTAAAACAAGTGATGTGGCCCTTTGTTCTAAAACCAGGCACTGGTGACTTGACAAGCTTTCTCTGCAACGTCCTCAAACAGTTATGTCTTGTTGCAAATATTTGGTCTGAAATGGACTTGGAGATGACGTGGATTGAGCATCGGCAACTTTGCTAGGGTGCACACACTCCCAGAGGGTGGAAGAACTTTCTGCCCCAACAGGCCTCGACACCACAGGAATTACAGGCTGTGTCAGAGGCGCGCAGACTGGGGAGAGAAGGCGGTTCTTAACACAGCCTGTGTTTACTAAACAGGGAGTGTCTTCCTAACTAAGGACCGGCCTTGATGAGGACTCATTAAATTCCCATTTGAATAAAGAGGCCAAATGAGCCCGGTGACCAAGCAAATGTAACGCGACAGACTTGGCTACGCTATTTTGCTGGCACATTGAATTTCCATTTAAATAAAGACACCAAAAAACCATGGCAATATAAAATACAATCAATTGAGCTTGCACTCAAATTAGTCAAAAAAATTAAACAATTGTATTGAGGATGGCATCGTAACCATGCATATTAAATAGTTAATCGCAAAAAGCACATTTAAACTGCATTACAAAATTGTAAATTGAATTGACAATTGGAAAATGCGTTGGCATTTGACAAATAGAGTACAAAAACCTCAGTTTTTATGTTTGCACCATAGAGTAGCACTTCACTGTATGTACTTTTAACTTACGAGAATAAAGTCAATTCTAATTCTGATTCATAGTTCTACTACACAACCCTAAAAAGAGAGCATGTTGCATGTTTACTTAACCATATTAACAGGTGATGTGTAGTTACAGCACCTCTTTAACTTATGTTCTTCACTTTCACATGCATTTTCATGGTTTAAACTCCTTGCCCCCCCATAGCAACATCACCAAACATTCCTATGAGGGGAAAAACAGTATTTCAACTTTGATTCCATTTCCTAAAGAAAGCTAAGCAGTGTTCAGTCAAGGGTTTTGAAGCCAGGGTGAATAACAATCTCTTTGTTAATAGGTTTGAAGTGTTCTGCACTGCGCCATTACGACTATGATTAAAAAAACATTTATTTGACCTTTATGTAACTAGAAAAGGCCTCACTGAGTTAGGCAGTACAGGTATTATGGGTGCTACTCTCAGGCTTTATTTAAATAATTTAAATTGGTAGGACTACAGCCTCCCATCCACCACTAGAGCAGTGTTGGAACAGAGTCTGGGTAGAGCTGCCAGTTTCTTTTGTACAACTTGAACCACCCTTAAGACCTGGGATTAACCTTAAAAAAACCTATAAGACGGTCTAAAAGCTTAAACTTTATTAGACAGTGTTCTGTCAGAAGCTACACCGTTGAAATTGTGAATTAAAAGAAAATTCTGATAGCATTTTAAACACTTGTCAAATACAAGTCTTACACTAAATTCAAAACTGCATCAGTTAATTCAATACATGTGACCTTTGCCTGTTTATTAACAGGAAAATTGTGTACTGACAGCACACGGTAGTGAAAGGCCGTTAATGCGGCAGCTTTAAGTTTTTCAGAGGGTGCAGAAAAAATTCCAACTGTGGATTCACACTACTGAGGGTTGTTAAGTACTCTAAAACATCATGGGCATCATTGCTAGCGAATCTGTTACTGTTCAGTGTGTTAGGCAGGGGAAGAAATGGGCATGTTGGAACAGCATCTGGTTTCCCATCAGACTGGGTGTCTCCTGCCTGGATGCCAACAGCAAACTAACAATCTAGCAGAGCTGGTGAGATTCTACGAAAAGGCAAGAGCAGGCTGGACCAACAGGATTTATGTGTTAAACAACACGCTCTGACATCTACTTCTCATTGCGTTTGTTTAGTTTCTGGACCACTCATATTTTTCTATAAAATGTTTTTAAGCTAGCATTCTGTTGAAGCTAACTCATTATTTTCTTTAGTTGTAACAGAGACTTTCAGCAAAGAAGTGACTGAGGCTTAACAGTGAAAGAAGATGCAATTCTATTCATTAGAGGGTGGATGACGGTGGGTCTGATTTAAACGTCTCTTTTTAAGTCATCTGTGTTAAAATCAGCTTTTTAACTTGGACTATGTAAGTGAAGGGTTGCCGTGTTTATGGCAGGCAAGGTGGAATTAAAACCTTCAACTGAGTTATTCTTCGTCACTGCCTGCTCTTGGCACTGCCTGGAAATCTATTGAAGAGAAAATTTATGAGAAAGTATAAAATAAACTAACTACCTTTTTAAGTGAAAGCTATTAGAAAGCACAATCATTTCATGTTTTAAAGCATTACAAGTTGTGAATACATTGTACATGACATTATCAGAAAGCTGGCTTGCTTGCTTATGAGTGAGTGCCTTTGAATGCTCATGGGCGGAACTAGACATTCCACACCGGACCTGTTGAAGCCTAAACTGAACTACTCGGCAAAGTAGTAAAGTGAAGTGCAACTCAAACTCATCACTTGACCAATCTCCAAAACTTAATCCTCTATAGGCTAAAAATAAAAGAAATAATGGCAAAACTGGTTAAAACACAAAACATTAACATGACATAATGTTAGAAAACAATGACTGAAAACAGATTACCTCCCAAAATGGCGAAGGTAGGGACGACTGTTCTTGAACAGGACCCTAGGCAATTCAGAGTTTGTTTGGTACACAATTGTTAGCCATTGTTCTTGAGTTATTGGGGTGGTAACGCCAGAGGTAAATTAACCTCAGAGTCAGTTACTATGGTAACTGGGCATGTGAACGTAACCTGGTCAGGGGCAGGTTTTCTTCTGTCTCCTCCCTCTGACTCAGCGCTCTCTTTCCTCATTCATTCATTCATTCATTCATTCATTCAGTATCAAGAGCATTTTAGTGCAGTTTATCTGCATGGATAAAAAACATGTTGGTTTATTAACCATGTTAGGCAGACTATAAAACGTGTTATTCTAAAAACTTGGCGGGTCCTTGTGTCGACGACCCCGTTGATGAAGAAGCTGTATTACTCCACAGAGAGTTAAACATACATCAGGAGATGATATTGAGGCCCGACTATAGATGCATTTTCATTTCCAGATAATTACCTATCTGAACAGTATCATTTTTCATCCCAGTCTATCAGTTATGGAGCCTACATAACCCTATCCGTCCTCATATCGCTGACGTCCCCCATCATGGACCTGCTCTACATCCCAGCACATTATTTGTGTCGCATTACTTTTTTTTTGCAAACGGCGGTTTTCTTTACACCGTTGTTGATGCGGAGCATGTCAGTAACACCACTGTAGGAAAGCACCATCAGAAGAGTGGGACTCACTGTGAAATAGGATTAATGGTAGTTTACATTTTTGTTCGCAGGCTAACACCGAAATGAACTTATAGATGTAGCCTATTCATTTTCACCAGTAATATTATAAGTTCCCTGTGATTAAATATGCAATAAATACACTATATCAGTGCTTACACATTGACTCAACTAAATACATGTTCAAACTCGCAGTATGTGCGAATGGTTTTTTCCATCGACCAGTAAGTTTGTGGTTGTTACCATGGTGAATCGTAGTATCGTGGCTCCAGTCATGCAGTCTTTTATTGTGGTGGTGCACACGCTTAACTTTGAATGAACCTACTCTGAGTCGATTGAACCAACTCAAATCAGCTGTTCTGGAACCGAAAACTCAGAGTTTCCCATCTCAGAGTAAATCCACTCAGAGTTCAGGGTTAGGCTCAGTTTGTTAACACTCCTTCCTGAAACGGACCCCAGAGTTGGCTGGGAGTTGTGAAAACTGCAGTGTGAGTTGGGGTCAGCTGGAGTTCGGTGCTCCACTCCCCTTTAAGTGAAACTCTCGCCAAAATGCAACCTAGGGTCTTTTTGTGACTGGACCCGAGTCAAACTTTTGTTTAAAAGCACAATTAGGACAGAAGCGCCACTGTAAAGGTTTACCGTACTATTGTTTTGCGGTCAAATGGCCTTTTGAATGGGAGTGCTAGGGGCACTACTACGATAGCATCAAAATCACTATTTTTAAAACACTAAGAAGCTTGATAACATGAGACTTTGCTCCAAGGATCACCAGGGGCTCTACACATGAACACAAGCATTGAGAATATTTAGTTTATCAGAAATACTTTATTTTATTGATCCCCGAAGGGAAACTCAGAGTTTGCTAAAAATAACTCACTTTTGCGGTTTGTTTTCCGGTTACAAGAGTCGATCTCTGAATGCGAGGGAAAAGACACCATAGGATGAAATGTCCTTCTTAAATGAGGCCAATATTGTTTTTCACTAACAACAAAACAACAAATTATCCGTGCATTCATACGGAACTAAGCTTTAGGAGCTTTCCATCTTTACTCTCCTCCCTCGACTAATTTCGACAGGCTAGCCGTCGGCGACCGGAAAAACCAACAGCTACAGTGAGTTGTCAAACCTTCTAAGTTACGTTTTAGGGTTGGCTAGTAAACAAGTATTTTCAAAAAAATATGGGTTGACTGATGAGTTTTCTTAAGGGCTGATACCGATTATCGGTAATCAAGGAGACCAGATATCAATATTTGGAACTGATGCATTTGCGGTAAAATTAATGTCAAAGTTTAGAATAACACAAAAGCCAACAAAAACTGTTTAAATGTCTTTAAGCATTTGTTTAATTAAATGCTGCAAAAGAGAACTTTTTAATCTTTAAAAAAAAAAAAAAAAAAAAAAAGAGCCCTTGCTCTTTCCATGCTGACCCCTTCTTTGAATGTATTGCTGACTGTCTTTCCTGGTGTTGCTTGACTACCATGCTGTACTTTTAGACCTTACCAAAAACACAACGCTCTAAAAAGTATATTCCTGCACAATCCTGAATCAATGTTTCATTTGGAAAACCATGTGCTTGGTTAGTCAACGTTACACAGCCTCTCAAAAACTCACTTCACTTCAAGTTGTCTCTCTTCTATTAGTTGTCAGAACTTGTGCTTGAATTATTTCAAATCATTTGGCGAATTACACAACAGCTCTTTACCATTTTACGGCATTTGCCATCTTTTTGTTTCCTGTGTGATTGTACCGTGGCAGACCTGACTTGCCACCCAGTAGAGTGACAGCGGAAACGTCCACATACAGTGACATCATGGGTATACCCTTTATTCCAGTCCTGAAGGACCAATACTCCTCAGGTTGCCGTTTCCAATAAGACACACCTAGTCTCCATCTGCTTGACACCAGGTATGGATCATTAATGTCACAGTCAAATAGCACGGGAAAACAAGTGTTAAGTAAGGAGGGAAAACAATGAAAATATTTTCAACATGATCCAGTTTGGAGAGGGAATGTTAATAAAGACAGACTACAGAAGAGTCAGAGGTGTGTAATCAGAGTGAGTTGGTCAGCATTAAAACATTGTCCCAACAGAGAGAGCTTGTTGTCCAGTCCCAACAAAAGGTCAGAATAGCATGGTTGCAAAGTTAGTAGTCAAATTCCCCAAGGACGTCTTTGCTTCTGCAAGACAGACCAATTGTATCAATTATTTTATTTGGGATTTTCTGTTCTTTTAGGGTGCCTCCTGAAACTTTTAATGCTGTTTGGCTTCATCATTCCAACCGGAATAAGAAGCTTTATTTGCTTTTGATTTCCAATTTGGTGTTTTATTGTTTATTAAAAAAAAGTGGCACTGGGGTGTAGGTTAGGGAATAAAACAATGTCTAATAGTCCTAAATAAAATACTGAATGAATATATGAGCAATTGGTGTCTGTAAAAAAACGTCGCTTGGCTGTTTGCTACTAACCTTTCATGTTAGGCTTGGGTTTGTCAGTTTGCTTGCCTGTGGGGGTTTGTGCCTGCTGGCCCTGGACCCCGGAGGAGGCCCCCTGCTGTGCAGCTTTCTGTTTCAGCATGGTCCAGTCAAATGTGTAGTCATACTGGTGGTTCAGAGTCCTAAAATAGATAGAAATACCACATCATCCCAATATCCCAACAATCTGCTGTTTGAAATTGGTTATGGAAGGACATAGGAAACATAGGGAATAAGGGAAAGACGCAAGAGATTGGAGGGCAGAGTTAGACAAGAAGAGGTGATGGCACAGAAATCAGTCTTCCCTTAATGTAGCTTGCTTTGTTCATGTATTTTTACAACAGAAATAGCAGTATACAAACAGAGGAATGACAACAAAAACTGATGAACTGGAGCAGCTTTTAATAACTAACTTTAATAACTAAAAGCAAACTCGCTCTTATACATTTTCTCAGAAGAAGCACAGATGACAGACCTGAACAAGGGCGGACATCAAGACTGGCCACAGCAAAATGGCATTTTGCCTTATGTATGTGTAGCATGTGTACCTGAAAAGGATGCGGAACAGTTGGCGCAGGTACATGTAGTCTGGAGCCTCCTCAAAGCGTAAGCCACGGCAGTAGTTCAGATACATAGCAAACTCTGCTGGGAAACCCTGGAAAAACGAATTCATTCAAAATTAAGTATGTGGAGTGAGATCCCTTACCACAGTGCCTGTTTTAACATTTTCTTACCTTACAGAGGACCTCAACAGGGGTGGACATCTTCTTCTCTGAGATCTTCTCATACTTCTGCTTCTTTGTAGCAGCCTGAAAAACACACAGATACATTAACAATGCTAGTATTATCATACTACCATGCCATTGTTTTTTTTATACTCTGACAACATTCACTTTTGCAACATAAATGCAGCATCTGAGTTACTATTTCTGCAGCATCACAATTTTGGCACCAGAGCTCACGGGCTGCCGTTGTAGTAGTTTAGTAACCCTGACAATAGAGGAATGGACTGAGACTTGCCCATCTCCAGAAGAAAATACACCTGCTAAATGACATGCAAAGCTATGTAAAGAGGAGGTCGACCAACTGGAGAAAAAACTAAGTTAACTGAACACGCTTAGGCAAACAAAATGGGCCGTCAAGTGCTGGCTGTGACTGGTGCATGGATACAGGTGTAGTTTTAGACCTCAAGACAGTGTCAAAAGAGCAGGTCAATGACCTTTTGACCTCAAAGGCCTGAGCAGCTACGTTGGTTTCTGTGTTCAACTTAAAATCGTTACATCAATGACCCACAGCTCTGTCGGTCCTTGGGTCTCCTCAAAGACAGAGACGTTGTGAAAACACAGGAAGAAGGGACTCGACATGACCGTTGCGTCAACATCAGAAGATGACTTCAACTCGACAACAGTGCTGGATCCCAACACCCCTGAGGGGCCAGTAAACAAAGTGTGGTTTGATGTTCAACTACACTTTGGGTGCAGAGGAAATGAAGGCTATTGGAAGCTCAAACCCACGTCATTCATCATTAAAAGAGGGACAAAAACAGCCTTAGGAATGCAACATTGGCCTTCAATGAGCATACAAAGAATCACAATAACCCACTGGAGAAAAATAAAGAGAACAAGCGGATTTATGTATGAATAACCTGACAATCCTGGCCAGTTTCATCCACAGAGAATTATCTCTCCCACCTAGCCATGGACGCACTAGCCTTATGACTTAAGTTAGAAAAAGAAGTGAAATGCAGGGCCAACAAGGTTTGGCAAGTGACCTAGTTTTAAATATATAGTGGTATTTTGGCTATCCTGACTGTAAATGACCCATATTACAGCCTAAATGTAGAAAATGTTATTTGCTGTGTGTTACAGGTACACTACAGAGCAATCATCTTGCAACAATGTAGCCCAGAATTTGTAAGCAAGAACGCAGAAATACACTAACCACTACCTCTGCAGCCCCATGATTCAGAAACTGAATCGGACGTGGGTCTTGAAACGAGAGATTACGGCCATTGAGTTGCCACAAGTGCAAAACCTCCCTCCAGAGCTATTGGCGGCCAAAACTTAGTGACCGGAGAAAGTGGAGCAACGTCCTTGCTAATACAAGCAACAAACCCCCATCAAGACAAGAAATGCAAAAGCTACAAGCAGTTTTCAAAGTCATCCTACTGATGCTCAACAGTTTCTGTGGTTGCACAATAACCGGGAACATACAAATTAATGTAAATAAATAGACAAATATGTAATAAATAGGCTAGCCCATGATGAAAAAGATAAATTTGCTAGTGTTCCATAGCAACGGCATTGGCAGCCAGACCAGAAGGGACTATTTAATTGTAAAGACATTGTGATGTGACAGTTGGTTATATTTTCATACCTTTAATCCCTGCCACGGCAGACTGGTTCTGTTGAAGTACATCAGCACATAGCCTAGCGACTCCATGTCATCACGGCGACTGCACACAATAACAATATTGATCAAATATAATAGTCACTGCCTCTTTAACGTATTTGTATTCATAAATATGCATTATATACATCATATACACATTTCATTTATTACTGTAATGGAAAATGAAACATTTAGTGAGAAGCTGGTTGCACCAATGTTAGACCAGGAAAAAGAGCAACTTCCAAAAGTTTGCTAAGCTTAACTGAGAAACCAGTTCCCGTGTTTTCAGATGCCAAGACCATTTTAATTATTAGTTTTATTTCTAGAAACATTTATTCTAAAAAGGGGGACATTGATTTTCTTTGGAAAATTGTCCTTGAGAATCTAATTAAATGACTGAACTGATGAATGAATCCAAATGAATTTAATGAAATTAAACATTTGCACAGACCTCTGTTCAATGCCCAGGTGTGCATTGATGGAGGCATAGCGTGCTGTGCCAGTCAGGTTCTTGTCTTCTCTGTAGGGGATGTGCTGTCGTGTTCGGTTGTCTCGGTACTTCTTCGCCAAACCAAAGTCAATAAGGAACAACTGATAGAGAGGGAGAGAACACATGGTTGTTATTTTTCGGAGACGTCCCAAAGAGCAATGATAATCCAAAAGTTAATAAGAAATGACAATGCACAAAATTACAGATTTTAATTAATTTTAGCTGAGTCCTGCTACATAACATGTATTTCTCAACAATATTGCATTGATTAAGGAGATCCTTGTTACAGCATTACCATGCACAGGGGGAAAGTGTCCTGTCAACAACTAAATAAAAGTCACTTATAGCTTCAATGTGGTAACAGTAGTCTTACACAATTAAGTTGAGTTCTGAGAAAGCTGCATCAGACAGATTTGACCTCCCCTTGTACAGTATAATAGTGATGGGGCATTGTTGTTTTTCTTTTAAGTGTTAAAGAACCTTTTCAGGTTGTTAAAAAAAAAGAAAGAAAGAAAAAATAGGTATACAACAAGATATACAAAATGTTAATATAATTATTCACACATTTGTCATTACAGTGTTAGATGCAGTCAAATGCTCTGATTAATTAATGAAAAAACAGTTTAGTAAAGAGGCTATGAAAGATGGTATTTAACTTATGATTTCTGGATACAAAAGATTCAGCAGCTGAATACAATTAGCACTGTGCTAATGCATTGTAGATTGAATGAGGTTGGTTCGTTTCCCACTCGACTCAAGCTGCCCAGTTTCAACTTCCTAAAATGTATTGGGTGCCGTACTTGTCCAGTTTAGCAGCTGCAGTTTAGCTTTCCTAAAACTATGTTTCTCAGTCGGCCATTTTGATTGACATGCCACTTCTTTACATTTACATTTGTAGAGGTTGAGTTATGGTGGGTAACAGTGTTGCAGAGTCATCAATTAAAATGACAGATGTCATTTGTAATTCTTATTGCTCGTACACTAGAGCACTGTAAACATCCAAGGTATACTCCGTGGTCAGGCACAAGTTGAACACTTCATGGACAAGCAGACCAAAAAGGCAACCTAAAATCATCCCAACCTCACCATGCATGTACCAACTGCGAATCGAAACGTCCAGACAACCTGGCTATATAAGGGCTTTCTAGGCCAAAACACGCAACTGGGAGCGGCAGCAAGAGTACCTGTTTCAGCATAACAGGAGTTCAACAGGGCAGGGAATGACTGAGGCTGAAGGCTCTGCCTTCATGTTATTCTGTGACAGCTTATCAATCTGCGTACATCCTCAATCATTAAGACAAGCCTTGTTGCTCCATAACCCTTAGCTCGTTAATGTTTGCCAAATCCAGCACTGAAAAGCTGAAAAATCTGTTTCTGATGTATAATAAAATCAGAGCCCACCTCTGCAGTGCACTGCTAACAGTTGAATCTAATTTTAAGATAAATGTCACACACTACCATCCAGGAGTTATGCCATTATAGACTGGAGCTATTAAATTAACAGCAGGTGTTGGTCAATATAAGGTATACAAGATCTTTACAACTAGTGCATTTAGTGATTGTTTTATTAAATCATCAACGTGAATTGAGCCCTTATGAAGGTCATATCTCACAAGTGTTCTAATACAAGAGAGGGCTTCTACTGCCATGAAAAACTATTGATGTGACAACCTACACTTAAGCAGAACACAGTCAAAGCCAAAGTAAGGACAACAACTGATTTACAACCCTTTAGTTACTATCAAAAGGAACACAACCAGTGGTTGAAAATCCCCTGTTCTCAAACTAGATGCATTATTATAGAGAAACCCTATCGGAAAAGTGTTTCAAACCCACTTAAGTGAACACATCATGAAAACTAATACAATATTATACTGTCACCTTGCACAATGTATTGAAATTCCTTGTCCATGCATAATATAACATGCTATGACCAAATGTGACCATACCAGACAATCTAGTGTAGCCGCTTAGACATTTTGTGTCTTGAAAGTCCGGTAAATTAAGATAAACTACTGGTGTAAATAGACTGCGTTAGAGCGATTTAAGGTGCATCTCCTCCCCAGTACACCTGAAGTGTGTCACCATATTAGCCAGTCAATCTTTTACATTTTCAATCTTTTACTTATTATGCTTTCTTAAGTGAAAGCTTTCCTACATGCATTTTAATGTCTAACCGCACGCAATCGCGGTTCCCTGGTTTAACCCCAATTAAAAATTAAAGCACGTTATACGTGACATGGTTCACACTGGTTTGCATCCATCAAACACGTTTACAATACCTGCGTGCACGCTGTTGTGTCACAGAACACTAGCTATCCTATTAGGACAACCCAACCGCAGTTGCAAGTCAAGTTGGCCTTGAAACGTCAAAAATCCACGAAAGCACGCATTTTAGTAATGTAACGTTAGCCTGTTGTGTTTAATCTACTACTGTGAATTGTTGAATTAGTAACGTTACCGTAAATGACAACACTGTAGCGGAAACATTGTGTTAGCTCAGTTCCACGGGGATATGTGTAGGGCTGGGCGATATGGAATATCACAATATTTGGGGCCAAATTACATCAATATCAATACCACAACAACATTGTAGTGTTGACTATTGCCAATTGGAAAGCTATGCCAGCGGCCGTCACTTATTGCCATAGCAACTCCAAACATCCTGATAAGGTTAAAATGTTTTGCCTGGTTTACTTCATCTAACAGTGACTTAACCAAAAGATGTATTCTGGGATACATTAAAAACTTTAATTTGTCTAAAAGAATTAATATACAAATAATTATTTTTAAAATTTGAATGAAAGAATTATATTGTTAATTGCAAGTATTTCTGATAATTGTATAGCCAAATTTGGAATTGTTACAGCGCTACACGTGTAGTTACAGTGCTGCTAAATGGTAATTTCATTTGTACAATTTCACTAGCTCATGTGAAACAAACAACTGAAGTAAATCCAGATTTAAAAACTGAAAATCCAGTTAATGCTTTCCAGACAGGGACATTAGGGAGTAAAATACTGGTTAGGTTTGTCACAACTATCAAACATTCAAACTATCAAGTATTTTGCTTACTGCTAACCAACTGCCTGCTGAAAGTCCAGTGGGGCTGATTCTAATTGAATTTGACACCAGGTCAGGTTGATGAGTTGGTCAGACATTTCATTTTTGAAAAGTCCTTCAAAACTCTGGCAGTAATAAGCAACTACTTTTAAATCATGTAACTGAGCATTTTCACTTGAAGCAGATGAATGAGCGATATTTTTTCAACAAAAAAGGAAAGTGACAGTTTGCTTAGACTTTGATGAAGCAGCTTCACAGAAGCTGAGCTTCTCTTTGTATCTAGGTGACGACCATGACACAAATTAATATATCCGCTGTGTGAATTATTTCACTGTGTGTGTGTGTGTTTCTGAACACGGATGCAGTGTAAACATCTTCATTTCCCTGGAGTCAACAAGCATGAGTTGATATCCTACATGAACAGCCACTTGAACTCAAATTGTATATATTTATTTGTCATACTAAGTCATAACACTAAAAAGTTACTGCAGGGAAAACACTGTTTACTGTTACCCCCGCTAATTTACCCCATGCTTTAATGTAACTTTCTAACCCTGATACTTTATTAAACTGAAAATGGGGATGTCCCTATCCCGATTACAAATACCAGATTATAGCCAATATGGGTATTTTTAAAACTGATCAGGGATTGGCATTCACCCAGATTACCTTCCTCTGATCATTTACATCAGCTTGAAGTGATCACCACCTATAAATCACACAGCCCTGTGCTACAAACACACCTCCAGACTGCCTGGACGCCGGGACTTTCACATCAAGATGGCGCACTGCCTCTCACAAGTGTCCGTCCAGAGAGTGTCTCGTAGCTTGCCAGCCCTTAGTCATCCATTTAACAGAAGCAGATTACTCCAATTCTCCACACTTCTACCGTGATCCCACCGCCAAACCTCACGTACTGGCTGTAATTCCCTGGAGCCGAAATCAGAACAGGAGAACAAAACCAAAAGACTGACTATTACGCGCTGGACAAGCGCGTAATAGTCAATAGTCAGTCAGTCCAGCGCGGAACTTGACAGTTTTTTTTTAGTTTAGGGCTTGTTGGGATCCTACAGATAACCGTTTTGTTGTTGAGAGAAAAGACTTATTTGCTGCACTAAATTAAATGGATTAAGAATAAGACATACATGTACATTTCAGTTTCTTTTGTTGACTTAGTTATTTTTATAATTAATTAATAAATAAATAAATAAATAAATAAATACTAAGCAGTTTGGGACATCCCTTCCTGACAGATGTGTTTAAGAGGGCTCGGCGGGAGCTTTAGGGTGACAGAAATGTAAAGAAATAAAGTAAACAAGCTAAGTTAGCCATTACTTATTTTGCGCAACAATGAGTTAGAATAGTTATACAATTCAATATTTTTCACATCATAACATAATAAATGTATAGCTGTTTGGGGCCCTTGTAGTTGGGGCCCCCGGGCAGTTGCCTACATTGCCTGATGGTAAAGTCTGCCCCTGATTTTTTCCCCTGTGAACCAGAGTGTATTTCACCGGTTTTCCTTGCCGTTATGTAGCCTCGACTTGGGTGTCGTGCCTGCTACGTCATGGCAGGTGTACTGAAAATAGTGAAATACCCTGCCGCTGAATATTAGAATGTGAGCCATTTAGAACATCTAAAAAGGTTTTTTCTCTAACAGGACTTTTCTCTTGTTGCTGCATGGCGAGGTTCTTTGTGTCTGGGCTTAAACCTGGGTGTTTCCTAGCAGCGCTAGTACTGGAGATTGGCCTTGGGAACATTTTTTGGAAGAGTTGGTCTCATCTCGGACTCAACAGCATTTTTACAGTATTATGCCTTCTAAATTAACTGAAACCCATTTTTTCTTATTTCCTCAGAATTCAGTGGCTGATTATTGCGATACAGTGACCACTATATATGATCTATTTATCCTGAAAAGAAATTTGTTGTATGTGGGTGTTTTTAAGGGGATGTGGATCTTTCAGATGAATTTGAGGAGTGCCTATAGTTAGCATTTTATCATGTCATGCAGTGTGGGAGTCTCAGCCTTGATACACTCTGGTCTTGGTTATAACTTGTTCACGGTTTGGGTGGTCTTGACTACAACACTGCTCCCCGGTAACTGAACCTGTAAAAGACTGGTGCACGGTGCAAACATCCAAACATTTCGGTCGAGGCAATAAAGAAGACAGCATGAGACAGTAGTGTAACATTTCTGAAGTTGGGATTTTGTGTAATCCACTGCATTGATTGCATCCATTCAACGCATTCACAAAGGCTATTATCAAAATAACACAAAACACTGAATTAAGGTGAAGGAAACCAAAGTTTCATCAGTTAGCTAATGTAACAAGTTACAATAGCCAATACCCCTAACTAAGCCAACTGCGCAATCTTGGAGGGTGACGTATGACCTGCAGCTTCTACTATAGACATAAATCCTAATCCCATTTTTAGCAACAACTTCTGAGCACAAAATTAAGTTATTTGTCAAAAATATTTAATGAACAGTGTGGTAAGTCAACATAGCCAGAAAATTTAAAATGTCAAAATACACTGGAGGGTGCCTTGAACACACCCATGGCAAACTCAATTTGCTTTCTGTGTGTGTTATTTTCTGTTTTAACATGCAGCTCGGCTGGGACTTCATGACACAGTCATGCAAATATATTATTGTTGGTCATCTATAAGTTGTATGATACCATTCTCATTAGAGCTTTTGAGCCCTTCCTTTTCGATGGCATGTACACAAGTTTTGTATTTATCGGTATAATTGTAAATTAAATAGTTCTGGGAGCCACACTGCTTACTTTTGGTCAGCTACGCTGCTATTTAATAATACAAGTAGATTAAATCAAGTTCCACACTGCCTTGGCTCAGAGATCAGGTTTGAGTTTGGTTTAATGTGAGTTACTACAGACTGAATCATTGCATTCCACTTGGATGAATGCATTCACTACTATCAGGACAAACATTAAAAACAAGCATTTAAATGTAGGCAAGAGGGACTGGAACCCTTTATTACAACAAATGGGGACAATAGCTACTCCCTAGGGACAATAGCTACTCCCTAAGCAATGCTGATGGGTTTGCTTTCCTCTCTCACTTTAATGAAGTGCACACTGGGTGGTAGGGGGTACAAACATTGGGTATTGTGAGTGCAAGATGGGTGCTGGTGGTCTGATTCACTTTAAACCAGTGTAGTTAGGTATGATTGCAAAGCGACAACTGCTGTTGTGAGGCAGCTGGTGTTGTGGTAAAGGTCACACCTGGTTTAATCCTGAGAAAGATGGGTCCTGAGAAGAGCTAACAGCCAAGCTTCTTTTCCTCTTCCCCACTGACGAGTCTAAACACTAGGGCAGACAGTAGAGGGGCAGGGGTCAAAAATCACACAGCCGCTATCCACCTTCAGTCACAGTTAGCATGAGTACAACAGGCACTTCTGGTTGCACCCACATGGTTTTCTCCCTTAGATACAACTAACAGTGCCTTTTTCAGGTGGGACAGGCACATCCAAGGCTGGACCTACATATTAAAAAAAAAATCCACTTTAAATCTTTGTGGTACAGATATGATCATTCTGGCCATCAGTCTAGAAGAAACCACATGATTGTGATTTTCTTCTGTCAGGACAACCGTGGTAAGATCAACCCTGTAACAACAAGCCAAAAGTGTCTCTGTAAACGTGGAGATGTGGAAACTTTAATATCATGTCTGACAGTGACAATAAAGGCCAGTGCAGACAGGCAACACCATGGCTCAGAAAAGACTTGGGGGATAGAGGGGATTTCAGCAGCAGATGGTAAAGAGCCCATGGTTGTCCATCCTCCACCAGCAAAACAAATGCATATAAAATATCTGCTAACAAAGAAAAATTTAACAAGCGCCTAGAGAATGAAGTCGATGACTATCATAACCAAGTTGTTCACAGGCCACTAAAAAGTTCCTGCCTCTTGTTTAAAAACGTCAATCATAGGCGGCTAGACAGACATAAGGGGTTAAATCTGTACTACAGTCGAGTTAGTATAAGTGAAAAATGGGTAATGAGCCACCTGTAAATAGTCTAATAGACTATGTTACTACCTGTATCACATTAAGATGCCTTGTAATGACTTATCAACTCAAACTTTTGCAATGCAGCAGCCCCAGCGTCGGGACAAGGTAGCTCTACAAAGACAAGCTTACAAATGTAGGACCTCGCACTGCTTTGGGCCAGGATACCAGAACATTGTTTACAGAGATAGTGTTAACTTCTGGAGTATTGAGACTCAAAGCCGTACTCATCCCCAGTACTAACCGGAGCCAGAGATACAATTGAAGAATCTGTAGCCGTTGCGATAAAACCAGGGGCAGAGGGTAGGTGAGATAGCTAACATATATTAGGTAAACACAGCCGTGTGCCTACTACAACCCAAGGCTTCAACCTTGACACATGAGCAAGTGACCGCTGAACATGAACAATTAAACCATTTAACAGTTGAGAGGCAACACTTGGCAACAAGATACTGAACCGCATCTTTCTGCCCAAAGAATATCAATATCAGCACTAGCACATCGAAGCTGGTGCTGATTGGGGTTATAAAGATATTACTGCACAATTTGTCACAGTATATGAAAGCAATGACGCACATATTAGAAGTTTTGGCACAAGACAAAGTGATATTAATATTACAATTACTAAAGTGATATTCAAATTCTGTCACCAAGGATATGCCGACACCCAATCTTCAACCGTTCCTTATTCAATGATTGGTTTATCTTATTGAGATTAAATACTAAGATACAACCTAACCTGGTACGTCAGACGTACCTGTGACATACAATGTCTATGAGTACTTCTTCTCTTTCTCTTCATAGTCGTCGGAAGAATTTACCATACAATCAATAATATAATAAAACTAGAGGGAGACAGGGCAGTACAGCCCGACCAGGTTCCTCTCTTTACCCTGTCTCTCTTAGTTCTGCTGTCATAGTTTTAGACTGCCGGGGGACTTCCTTTGACACACTGAGCTCCTCTCTCCATTATCTTTCCATTTGTGTGCATCCATGTCCCAGAAATGCTTGTTACTAACCTAGCTCTGGGGAGTCATTCCCCAGAGTCCTTGTGTTCTTTTTTTCCCCAGCATGTTTCCTTGGATCAGGGAGGCTCCAAAATCATGGTGGCAGCGGTCGCCGTGGTCCCACTACACGTCCTGCGATGCCCTGTTACATCCTACCACGCTCTGCGGTGCCCTGCTATGCTCTGCTGTGCCTTGTAACGCCGTGCAGTGCCCTACTATGCCATAAACTACTACAAACAACATTATCATTTACTGTGACTGTTATTGCCACTCTTCATTTCAACCCCAGCCGGCCCGTCAGACACCGCCTACCAAGAGCCAGGGTCTGTCCAAGGTTTCTCCATAAAAGGCAGTTTTTCCTCGCCACTGTCGCACTATGCTTGCTCAGGAGGGAACTACTACAACTGTTGGGTCCTTGTAAATTATAGAGTGTGGTCTAGACCTACTCTATCTGTTAAGTGTCTCTAGATAACTATTATGAATTGATACTATAAATAAAATAAAATTATCTTGTCCCTATAAATCTGAACAGACATATTGCCGGTTTTCTGGTACACCACGACTAAATTCACTATCATTTTAGGGCACCAACAACACCAAGCCGTTCCTTCAGAAACTACTGCCAATAATAGCTGACTGATCAAGTGTTTTGCACTGCCTCATATTTGATTTTCACAGCGTCACTTGAACAAACAGCCATCGGCCAGCTGATAGCCAATGTGCATGTGTGTGAAAAGACAGCTGCTCAGTATTCTAAGGCCAACTACGAATAGCACACAGTGAGCTCTGATTTGCTTTAAGATGGATTAATCCTTCTGTAACATGGTATTATGCAATCCCACTCTAGAAAATGTAAAAGTATGAAAACAATTTAAAAAGTAAATTGAGCAAATTCTGCTACACAACCGTAAAATGACCCATTCGGTTTCCCTTTTATGCATTTAACAATGCCACTGCTAAATGATTAGCTGCTATAAAAATCTCCCCAAACACAAAAAACTCGCCATCCCAGAGTCAGGGATGAAACGATTGAACACAAGAATTAAGGTGCTGATAAGACATGTTAAAATAAATATATCTTGTACCCAGAGGCGGAAAGAGTTCAAAATTATTCTACTGAATTAAAAGTATGATCACTTTGATGAACTTTTAAGTAAAATTACTGGTATAAAAAACTAATGTAAAAAGTAATTATATAAAATGTATTTAGGGTTCATTCATATAGTTACTTTGATAACAGCGAGAGGAGATATACTTTATATTGATCCCTATGTCAATATTTGATTTATATTTTATGAAATTGATCTTTTGAGATTTAAGGGCAAAGCAAAAAAAAAAAAAACGACAACATTTTGATTTCAGATATTTTGCCAAAACGTTAGAGCCCTTTTAAATTTCTTCTGTTTTTGACTCAAAACTAAATTTGATTTAAAATGTAGCAAAGTTCAATAGTAACATATTACAGATTTTACAAACTACTCTAAAATGTAAAAGTACCCAAAATACAAAGTAATTGTAATTTGTTACTTTCCACCTCTGCTTGTGCGTTTACCCTCTTATGGATAGAATGTGCAAAAAAGATATTTGTATAGTTCAAAACTATACATTTTTAAGAGGGAATATTCAAAAACTGTAAAGTGGTTGTTGTTTTTAAACCGTGGCAACGCTGCAGGACACGCAGCAAAAAACTAGGGTGACGGACGCTCCCTGTCGGCCCAGCATGGACCGACAGCTGACAGTCTCCCTGGTGTGGCAGGGCTTTAAGTAAGCCTGGGTCTAACTTTGGCGCTAACCCCCTTCACTTTAATCAGCAGGTGGCAAGCAACACATGGGAACTTAGTTTGGGTCTTAAGGAGTTGTAGCATTTATTCACCGGCAAATAGCCTAAACTGTGTGTACACACGTACACACACGTACACACACACACGTACACACACACACACACACACACACACACACACACACACACACACACACACACACACACACACACACACACACACACACACACACACACACACACACACACACACACACACACACACACACACACACACACACACACACACACACACACACACACACACACACACACACACACACACACACACACACACACACACACACACACACACACACACACACACACACACACACACACACACACACACACACACACACACACACACACGGTTGTAAAATAAATAATCTCCACTGACCTCACACACATTTGTGAAGACTTGAACACACAAAACCTAATTTGACATCTACAACTGTGTACTGATTTGTCTAGAGCCCCTCTTGTGTCAGCAGACATGCAAAATATCTTCTGGCGGTGTAAAAAAAAAAAAAAAAAGTCAAACTTGCGGATTTACACTACAGCACCGGCGCTGGAAAACAACTCCTACAGGAAACAAGGTCATCTGTTCAATTCATCATTCCACGTTTCCTACTGATTTTTGGAATGGAATAATCCTCAATACAATTCCATTATATTTTAAGAATTCCAAATTATCCTGAATCCTGAGGTCAACACTTATCTGCAAACAAACGGAGCTAAACTGCAGTGTCAGAGATGAGAGGCTGGCTGCAGCAAGGCTGCCATACAAGCGGGAAACATCAGTGGAGGTTGGGCTGAGGTAGCACACCTGCTATGCAGCAGAGTACACATTCTTTGAAAGTTAGTAAAATACATATCCCATGTTTTAACTTAGCCAGACGTTGCCTGTCTGCAAGGGCTCAAAATAACGGACACAGAATATTCTATTTTAATTTCAGGCAACTTGAACACACACACACACGCCTCTGACCAGACGGAAACAAATTACATCACAAGAAGGCAATATCGCTGAATATTTGTTTTGTGTGGGTAGCTAGAAAACCAGCATCATAGTCCAGAATGCAGAATCAGTTCTTCAGCAAAAATCCGGTACACAAAAACTGGGCTACGCCACCCTGCAACCTTTACACTACATCAACAATCGTCTTTATGATGAAGAGGTATTAACATCATTTAAGAAAAAGCTGTTTACGTAACTAGGGTCTTAATTTGATCCTTTTGGCCATGATTCCAACAAAAGTATACCTTTGCACAAAATCACTGGGGGATTGGATATTATGTTGAAGATACGTTATCTTTTAATTTTTTATCTTTAACAGTGGATGGTGAACTTTTGGAAAAGACTTAGATTGGTATCAGTGTGGACCGACTCAAAGGGTAGTTCCCATATTATTTTCTCAGCTGAAGCAGTTAACACTCAGCTACTATTTAAAATGTTCTTTTCACACCTCAAACATTAAAACACAAAATGCATAGTAATTACCACTAGAGAACTGCTGTCAAACTACTTTTGGATTTTTTATTTAGTTGCCTACTTATTCATTTCGGGAAGGTATTTGTATTTCATTCAATGTTTATTTATCTAATAAATATATTTAATCACGTAGCAATTTATTTCATTGAACAAAGTATTCTACATAACTTTATTTTTTATACTCCCAAAATAGCCTCTAGTCTTTGATAGAGGGGTGCCTGCTACTTTGACATACATCAAAAAAGAATTTTGATGTATGTCAGTTTTGTTATCTAGGAGATCAATATTCACTCAAAATGCCAGATTTACATGCAGGCGTACATCCACAAACTTTGATGTGATAAGATTTTAAAGACTATAAAATATATGGCAGTGAAACTTTGGAAACATTATGGAAACCTTAACAAAACAACATTTTCATATTGACACTAAATGATAGAAATTGATGAGGCTGATTTTAGTTTTAAGAAAACCTACACTTGAGAAGCACAAGACAAATGAGTATATTAATTAACTGTGGAAAGCCATTTTCTGTCGTCGATTGCACCATGAATGTAGCACTTACATTTTCCAGAACTCTTCCACTGCCCTTACAGCAATCACATCTTTCAGGATAGAACATCATTTGAATTGAATACAATTGCTCTAGTTAGGTCCTCTCTCTTTGTTAGACTATTTTTTCATATGGGATGATAACCCCTATTGGTTGTTGCTGTGCCCGGCCCAGCTAATGTTGCTGTCAGTCAAAGTATGACATTTGGTACCATTTGCAGGCTTACAAAAAATGCAATGGACCAATTGCCAAATTCATGGTTTTTCTGAAACAGCAGCAACAGTGGGTCTAGTCGTAGCCATGGAAAGGTAGCAAGTGTAGTATATGGAGAGATCGCCATTACTAAAGTTAAATTTGTAGATCGGCTCAGGAGCAGGACTGTTAAGTTAACTTGTCCAACATCTGCCAACAGCTCTATAGCTTTGATCATCCATAGTTAAAGTATGTACAGAACCTGGACAGGTCTTACCTTGTTACAGTGACGGCCGATGCCCATGAGAAAGTTGTCTGGTTTGATATCTCTGTGGATGAAGTTCTTTGTGTGTACATACTCAATTCTGCTGATCATCTGAAGATGAAAAGAAGGCCACAGTTAAATATTTCACAAAGTTAATTACCATCCTTTCCATAACTTGCTAAAATGGGTTTACATTTTTAATGAAAGTTGTTCCATCAATTCAACTTGTGAACAAACAGCTTATCCTGTCCAGCGATGTAAGAGGCACATCAGGTTGAGAAGTTCAGTGTCATTAACAAATATGGGTCATTTAAAGTCCCCAGTAGGCCTATTTCCACAGGACATTTTCACATGTTACAGCATGAAAAACCCAGGATTACCTAACATTGATTGAAGTATCCAAGTTAGCTAAGCCAATGAAGCAGCTTACATAACATCATTGCTAGCACAGCCCTTTTTTAACATCCTTAGTTACACCTTTGCTTTCCTGCCATGACATGTCAAAATGTCTGTGAAAACTAGGGCTGCATGATTAATCCAATCACAATGTCACTCTGTGCCACAACATAACCGCAAAAAGAGTGCAAACTTAGAGGTGTGCTGTGTGCACTCCACGTCACCACGTGATGCCCTTCACTTTATCGACAGTATTAACAGATGAAGCCACAGTGTCTTAAGAAGCTTTGGGGTTACTATTAACTCACTTTTCTACTTTACATGCCTCTGCCTTTAGGTCTGTGCCACCTCTTGTCCCCTCACACAGCCACTACGCTGAGACTGACAGTGCTCACTGGCGGTGCCTCTCTTCTCTTGCTTCACTCAGGCCCAACGTCACTCGATCCCTCTTACTAATGCCTGACTAATGCTGCTGTGTTTAATCTACGCTGAACCGGCTCTCTGAATTACACTGCCCCATGGATGTATAAGCGCACTTGTCATAACAACGTCCACGGAAGGTGACCAGTGACCAGTCAGTCTGTTTAGGCAGTAGTGTGTGTGTGTGTGTGTGTGTGTCATGTATGGCCACATGAAATCCTATTAAATAGAATTTCAGCAAAAAGTTAACTTCAAAAAAAAAAAAAATCTTCTTTACCTTTGACCAAAGCAAAGTTCATATTTACTCCCAGATAAAGCTAGTAGTTTAGAAACCAGACCAGCTGGCACACCCTCCTATAGAACGGTGTTTCTCAGCACGTTCACTGATTCAGAAGATTTCATACAGGTGGATGTGTTTGAGTGTTAGCTACCTGGTCTGCCAGCATAAGAACTGTCTTCATGGTGAAGCGGCGAGAGCAGAAGTTGAAGAGGTCCTCCAGACTGGGTCCTAGCAGGTCCATGACTAGGACATTGTAGTCCTTCTCTTGGCCATACCACCTGGGAACAAAATAGTGACATTATAAGGGTGTGTCTGTGTTCAATCTGAACGGATCACAGCACATTGGCAGAACCAACTTCAACACTTTGATCTTTCAGGCTTTTATAAAAATAAAAAAAGAAGTGGTAATGCACATTTATAAAGGATTAGGATTATCAATACAACAATAGGAAACATTGTTTTACTTTGATGAGAATTAATGCCAGACTACCCCCCCCCCCCCCCCTTGGGTCAAGCATAATTAAAGGTGCTCCAGCGATGTTGGGTGACGTTACTTGTCGTCTGAAGTATTTTCAAACAAAACGAGACTAGCTTGCCCCACGCTCCTCCTCATCCCAACCCCCTCCCTCCTGTGCTTTTTTTGCACTGACCCCCCCCCCCATCCCCAAATGCTTCTTGTCAGTTATTGGCTGGAACACTGTTTGTGTATGCTTGGTGGGGCAGGCGGGCACAGTTTGTTTTTGTTGCCATTTGTAGACCCTGGGCTGTCTACAGAGACCGCAGTTTTTACAGTGTGTTCTGGGGACAGGCAGCTCACGGATAGTGAGAGGTTTTCTGTATGTGACAACAAATGTAGCCTAAAACACGCATGACATTGCTTTGAGCACCTTTAAGGCTCTACCGGTCAGCACGGTTTATTCAAAGTTTGTACCGTAAGGGCAAATTCATACCAGTTTTCTTTCTATAATGTTTACACCGTCCACCCTTAGGTCTAATAGTTCCTCTGTACAGCTTCTTACCACACACACACACAGGGCATTTCACAAGCAGAGCATTTGGCCTGCACCATTTTGTTGACATCCAGATGTTTTTTGGTTTGGTAATTACATAGGTAGGCAGACAGCGATACAGAGAGACACAAGTGTCAAGAGACTGCTACAAGTTAGCTGAGGTTGAGCTTGGCAAACTTAAAGGATTTAGCAAGCCTACAAGCACATTAAAGTACAGAAGAGTACCAACAAAATCTGCAAACAACATCTAACATGATGATAAACAACTATTTTGCTTTATGACGTGTGTTAAGCACCTCCATCTCTATGAGGGTAAGCTAGTGAAACACATTCAACGGTCTTGGGTTTTTCAACAGCAACACGTTGGTGTATTTTACAGATAATTACAATATTTTGGTGACTCCAACAGCTGGGTTGTTATAAGCAATACAATGAGGGCAACAATTACAGCATTTTATAAGACAACACATACTTTTATTATCCCACAAGTGAAAATTACATTTTTTGTACTCAATTATGGTACACAACTGAATTAATTTCAAGTGCACTTCTTTTAGAATAGCAGTTGCCATGACCATAAGAGAGAACAACCCATTCTCTGAGCCAATGTAACACAGGTCAGGCACACATTGATAGTCGTTTTGAATGGGTCAACATATGTCATATTGTTGTTTTTACATTAGCAAAAGACATTAAGAGAAAGAGAAAACTCAATTTATCAGATTAAGAGTGTCGAAGACAGGGCTCGACATTAAGGCTTGTCCGCAACAAGTAGTTTTTTTATGATGCAAGTGGAAGAGAAATGTACCTGCCCCACTGGACAAGTTTAAACTCAAAACTAAATAAAATGCCATGTTACTTTACGTTATGCGCCAGGCATTACGCCTCACCACGTGTTAATATTACTTTATATTATGGACTCTGGACAATCTTTTTTTCTGGTCGAAGGGGAAATCTATGATGACATTTGTTTCTGTTTCAACCGGAATGTTTTAATGTTGATAGTGTTTAAATGCTTTCAACGGTTTGTTCAAATTCTGCATTAGCAAAACAAAAAATATTTACCCAGACAAGTCACTTTTGTGCATTGACAAGTGAAACGTAAATGTACTTGTCTAAAAGGACAAGTGCCTCAAAAGGTTAACTTCAAGCCCTGGTCTAAGAGTTAAAAGTAGGTAAGGTGTACATCAATCAGCCTGTGTTACAACTCAATTACTTGAACTTTGCAACGTTTAAATGATGCATGCCCCTTGACTGTGCTATTGTCAAACACTGTGGTGGCTGTACTGGTCTGGGCACGTGTAACATTCTGTAACTTCAGGTACAGGTCTAGTTCAAGCATTCGATCTGTGAATTCTGAGGTTAATCTGACACCAAAACACAGTTCAAAGTGTTGTAACACCGTAAGGCAAAGCCAAAGCACCAAAGCACCAAAGCACCCTGGAAATGCAAAGTTCTTGCGAGAGCACAATTTCAATTTGCTCAGCGAGTTTCTCTGGCATCAAGTAATGCTGCTCATTATCTATGTCATTGTATTCGTGCTGCACCAATCACATCGGTGTATCAGATAGACGGGCCAGAGGCGAGCTAAACAGATGCCAACCGCTGGTAGCTAAGCGTATGGGGCTCTGGATACGTCACCCTGAGTGTTGTGATTGGTCCTAGTGTTATCCAATTGCGTGCAGTGAGATTTTTCAAATATGTACTTAGTGCCGCACCACGAGATGGGTGACTTTAATTACTCGATGCCAGACCATTAACGCTTTCGGATTTGGGACTGGATTTCCAGGCTGGAGCCAAAGTAGGCCTTTTGACATGTTTGTTTTCTTAACTTTTAACTTGTAAATTTTATTTCCCAATAGAAAGGTCTAAACAATGCTGTTTAAATTCTTCTCCAAACTGCTGGTGGGGAAATACTGAATTATTAATTTATATTTTTACAATTTTTACATGCAGAGAACGAAAAATATTGTAATCTCATAAAATATTAACAATAATTAGTCTAGATTTCCATAGAAGAATGTAACTCCCCCAGTTCCCTAAAACTCTCAAATTAATTTACAGAAAACTTACAGAACCATAAAAACATGTAATTGCACATACCAGAACAACATGTCCTTTGCAGTGCTAAATCATGGCTAGTGTTGGTTAGGTTGCATATGCTGATGTGTTTGCTGCTGATGGCCCCTGAGGCATGTACTACGAATAAAGATCAACATGCCCTGGATTTCTTTCAGTTGCCTGCTCTACTAACCCTAACAACCACGGCCCCGCATAAGCTGTGTCACGATGGTGGTTAACGACTAGTTCACTCAACCCAGGGCTTCCCAATCTAGAGACGCGTTCACAAAGAGGCGGTGTTTGCACAGCATGACCAATTACGAACATTTACCAGAGCCATAAATTTAACATCAGAAGAGCAAACTAGAATTCTACATAAATATGAAGAAAACAGACAGTTTTACAGGCAAAACACAGGAAGGGATGGCAAAAACAAAACTGACGCTGTTATGCGTAAATTACAACCGTTATCAATATCACTGCCTTATCAGTCAAGCACAAGATCTGACCATAAGTACACTTGTAATTTCCAACATTTGAATGTTTTTACATTTATCAATTTAAAAGGCAAAACCACCATCACCAAACCCACCAGACTCCATTAAATAATCAGTACTTTTATCATCGTAAAACACAAACAGCCTATAGGTAATGCCCTCTGCTTAAAACCTACATCTTTCATAAAGATACTCATCGGGGAATGTTGACCTCTCTCTCTCGCAAACAGTGACGCCATTATCAATCAAGCATAAATTCAGCATAAGTTACCACGGCGATTTAACCCTCGGGATACAGAAAACCCTGGGTTGCACCTGAAGTTACCTCATTAACGCCAAATCTTTCTTCGTAGTACAGGCCTCTAGCATGCTACAGTACACCACAGAAGCAGCATAGCTTTGATTCTTAATAGTTTATGCCAGTGCCGAGTAATTTGAATGCAAATCATTTTCTTCATATTACAAAAGTCAACCGCCCAAAAAGGCACATTTTATTTTTACGTATTGACAAGAAGGATAAAATTTATTAATTTTATTTTGTTATTTCTGTGTTTTATCATTGATCATCTGTGGGTTAAATGAATAGAACATGTTTTACAACAATTATTAGAAAGGAACCTGTTTCACTCAGTGTGAAAAAAGAACAAGAATGAAGAAAAGACTGCAACTATGACCCAGCTGTAGTCAAAGTGGAGGAGGGGCAGCAGGATCAGCAGGTTGAACAGGCTTGGACAAGACTTTGCTGCAACACTGCCAGCATTACCAGCGCAAAGATTCAACGATCAGTCCCTGCTTGCATTACAGTACAGGTGGAAAAGCTTTGCTTCAAAACCTGTAAGTTGTTATAACAGTTTCATATTCATGAGATCGATGCTAGTTTTACAACTCTGTGGTGCCTAAAAAATGAATTTTGTGTTTTCAGCATCAGAACTCTACAACGGCCATGACATGCAAACAAAAAATGCACAATTGGCATCCGACCCATGTTGCTTATATCTATGACAGGGTCACCTTACAATGCAGTTCTACTTTGTAAAAGGTGTGCCTGTTCAGAGTTCAGGTTTCAACCAAGTCATCGTGGCTCCACACTCATTGTCTCTAGTCAGCCATGTGCCAGCTGTACTGTATAAGGCTGTGCATGTTAGCGCTGTTAAGCCAGATATAGAACAGGCAAAGGAAAATCAACACCAGTCAAATGTTGGTATTTTTTGTCTGGTAGACAGATACTTTTCCTTAAAAAATGAGCTATGCTTAATGAAAAGGTGACTTTCCAATAACAAGAGAACAGTGTAAACTAATCTGTATAGCAGCGGTTTCCTATATTATTGCACAGGCCAGAAAAAGACTTGAATGCCAAAAATAACGGTAAATATCCAGTGTGTTTCCCCCTATATTCATCTTGCAGTGGAACACTGCATTAAACAGCAACGACACACTGCCGTGAGTCCATGGCCAAGGCAGCTGCCTGTGATAAGATCACATCTTTAAGAGCAGGCTTGTAAGTTAATGATACACTAACACACCGACGGCTTTGGAGTTGCGTTTTTAGCTGAGCTGGGCCAGCGCATATTTGGTTAAAACTGACCAGTGGTGCGGTTTTGCCCTCATTGTTCTCCATGAAGTTTTCTGGATGTGATCAAATATAACATTTTAATATGTGGCGGCTTCACCGCCGACTTCACTGCTTAAAAGGTAGAGTTTCTATTTTCAAACAAATTATGAACAAGACAGTAGACAGATTATGGTTGGTATAACAACCAGTGACAAAGTCAATGAACAACATGATTATTTCCTATCACCACACAAAGTGTTTGACTTTCTAAAAACCCATGTCATGCCAGTCCTTGACTATTCTAAAATAGTATTAAGTATATAAAATATGTACACATTTACCAATAATACATAAGTGAAATGGATATGTTAGGTGATTAAAATCACACAAACTGGACCATGATAATAGCGAATAAAGCTGGGTTAACCTGCTTTATTATTTGATTTATAACTTGCACCTCCTGTCACCCTAACATCATTTAAGCTCTTGATGTATCTCAGTCACACAAAACTTAACAATCCTGCCACGGCCATACATTAACTAACTTATTTGTTTTATACTAGGCCTACATCAACACATGACTTCTCATCACATGTGAAACCTCAGTATACTATTTATGTTATATTGTGCACAGAGTCATATTTATGTTCATTGCACAAGCAGTGACCATTATTACTTACCTCTTCAATAGAGGCACATACACAGCCTTGTATCCAATAAATAGATAAATACCACATGCTCCTAAAGTGTTAGCAACTCCTCTGCTGTAACAAGTCAATTTCATATGTCTATTCATAATATTAACATAACAGGTCAAACGGCACACTATGAATAAAAGTGCACTGTGTATTTATTCTACAGTTGTAGTTTACAGTTTGGAAATGTAGGGCCCAGCGTGTCTCTCAAACGTTACCACTTGCTCTGTTGGGCAACAACTCACTCATAACAGATACTTCACACGACAAAACATGTTGTGTGGCAGGCTGTTACAGGCTGAGACAAGGCCACATTTAGGACTGAAATCACGCGGTGAAAACGTTTCTACCGTGGGGCTTGGGTTGTTGTTTTCGCTTGTGCTCGGCCGCCATTTTCTAACAGGGTACGGGAAGACATGTTGGGAGCTAACGCAACAAAAGAGGAGCGGCCATTTCCAACCATATAGTTGGTTTTCCTCAACCTTAACAGCTGTTAATCACAATAAAAGTGCACAGACGGGGTCTTAACAAGACAGATACATAGCAACGTATGCAGTGAAAACCCGATGAGAAGCGTTCGGGGAAAATATATCGTTCCTATAGCGTTTTAAGTAATGTCAGAGATTAGCAGGCCTAGTGCCAACAAGGCTGCTGTCTCTTTAGCATTAGTTGTCTTCCCCCCCCCCCACACACACACACATATATAATCATTGGCCACACTAATAGTGTCGGTAACGTGAAAACAATTCCACTTGACGTTACCTGATGTGTGGGATTCCGACACCACCTTGTAGGATTTTGTACAGTTTGCTTTCGTATAACAGCTGTGGGTGTCTGGCTTTCTGCGACTCCAATTTTACAGCTACCTCCTGAAAAGGACACATACACAAAAGATCACATTTATATTTCCAACGTTACATTGGACACAGCAACGACATATCGTGGCACACGCTGTGACACGAATACTGCCGATTAATGCATCGTGTAGCAGCTTAGCTACATCAAATTTACCGCTAGCGGACGTTGTTGGCAGGCTACTTCACAAAGCAGTGTAGCAATCTATCGGCCTCAAATACTTTGACTCAGCCACCGTTGTGATCGGTAGAAAAACTGATTACCAAATTCCCCAAAAGTGGTAAGGCAGTGAATGACGTTACCTCTCCATTTGTGATGTTGATGGCCAGATATATGTCACCGAAAGATCCTGATCCAATTTTTCTGACAAGCTTGTATTTTCCACCGACTATGAACTCGGCTTTGGACCCACTGCTGCTCGCCATAATATCCACCAGATGACCACCCGATTCACGTTAGGAAACTGTGTGTGGCAGTCTAGCGGCCCGACGGTCAGCAGAGCATACAGAGTCCTGATGAGTATGGACTGACGTTAGCTGTTTGTCTCGACAGATAACCGAACAAGCAAGTTTCTCCTGACAGTGTTCGTTTTATTCATAAGCTAGCTAGCTAAACTCAATTTTCGTTCAAATAAAACCTCCTCCGAGAAACACGGAAAGCCGTGTCAGTATCGAAGTATATACATCCAAAACTAAAAAGCTTGCGGCCTTCAACAACCACCCAGCTACCTCGTAGCTGCTATAGAAATCTAACGGTGGCTAACGTTAGCATCAAGCTAACGCTGTCGCAAGGACCGCCGTGGAAAAAAATGTCCGGACCTCCTCCGTGTTGAGTAGCAAAAACGGTCCTTTCAATTAAACATCCGATGGCAATGTTGCTTTTTTTCAATCTTTTTAGTCCTTGAAGGGCCTTTTCAGCAAACTTCAAGGGTCGCAACAGTCTGTGGAAAGCGCAACCCACTCACTCCGCCATCTTGTCTTCTCTACCCTTTCTCTCAGCTGGTTTCCGTTGGAGGCGATTATCTCATGACACCTTCAGGTGTTTTCGGAAATACTACAATCAAGACTCATGACGAGCGCTGCAAAGTGATAGACTACATACAGTATTTCAAGTTGAGGCCTCCGAGCTGTTCTCTATGTTTAGGGTTACACATGTGAGTCTTAACTATGGTAAAAGCAGGCTTGGATAACAGATTTACAGTGGTCAGGACTTTTATGTTGTCTGCTCTACCTCTGGGTGCTAGTACTAAACTGTAAAGTTCTACTGTAAACATTAAACGACAACAATAATCTGATTTAAAAAATAAAATAAAATGAATCTAAAAAATAAAATAAAATTATCTAATTCACAAAAAAAAAAAAAAAGACACGTATTTTCAAAGGGTTAACCTGTTTAAAACCCCCTAACGCTGTGTTTAATTGTATAATGGATACATTTGACCTGGTTAATGTTTGGAGGGAACAGTTTCCAAAGTACAGACAATATTCCTGGCCCAATAAGGACTGCTCAAGACAATCCAGAATTGACAACTGGTTAGTTTGCAGATGTTTAACGAGGAACAACATTTTAGTCGATATCAGTAACACTCCATTGCCCGATCACAAAGCGATTTACCACTCAATAACTCTGTCCTCGGATCAGCTCTCAGTCCCAAAAGCATCATTTTTGGAAACTTAATAGTTCCCTCCTTGAACGTGATCAGGTCAGACAAAGAGTCAAAGACTTGACTGAAAGCTTTTGGATTAAAGCAGACTCTCAAAAAGCGTATGGGACAAATTGGGAGCTTCTAAAATATGAGTTGGGGAAGTTTCTTAGGAGGTTTGGTGGTGATCTGGCAGAGAACAGAAAAGCAGTTAAAGACGAGGTTGTTGAGCAGCTAGTGTTTCTTTCTCAAAAAGAGTCTCTATCTAGTGAGAAAAGATGTACGTGAAAATACAAAATTAGATGACATTTATAAATCAACAGCTAAGGGAGCATATATAAGGTCAAAAAAACAATGGATGGCAGAGAGTGAACAAAACTCAGCCTACTAGACTTGGAAAGAGTAAGATACTAAGTACTGTAGATCAAATTAAAGTGGAGGGAAAAATGATTGAAGATCCAAGAGTTAGCCGTCCACTGCTACAATTTCTATAACAATCTATGCACATCTAATTACTGCGAGGTAACAACTCAATAATTGATCTATCAGCCATTGTAGAATTATGTCCCCAGAAGATAGAGACTATTGTGATGATAGCAATGCCCAAGTGGAGGTGTTGAAGGCGATTAAAAAATCTCAAAAACAACAAGAGCCCAGGGTGTGATTGTATAACTGCTGACTTGTACAAAGTGTTTGATGAATTACTAACTCCCTTTCTGGTAAAGGTTTGCTCAGCGAGGTTAGAGAAAGGAGCTCTTTCAACAGCTACGACACATTGGTGTCCTCACATTGATTCCGAAACCAGACAAGGACCGAAACTGTCTAGTAAACTGGCATCCTATCACTCTCTTAAATAACAATTACATTTCCAGACTTGCCTATTTGGCGACCTCTTTGGATGGTGATTGTGGGGTATTGAAAATTATTGCCAATACGTTGTTTAATTTCGTGTGGAAATACAAAACTCATTTTGTCAAAAAGTTTGTAATAATGCACACAAATCAGTGTGGGGGGGGGTTACATTTTTTGGACTTCACGACTTTAAGCAACACCTTCAAAATCAACCGGCTCAGACAATTCCTTAATAATCCAACATCACTATGGAATTTCTGCATTCATTTCTGCATTCATAATATTAGCAAAATCCCCCCAAAACACATGCTTTTGGCTTGGTTTCTCTTATTTAAACATAACTTATCATCTTATCATATTACATTTGGCATTATAAGGACATCCTTTTCAAAAACAAATCAGTATTTTTTGAAAACAAAACTGGGACAACTTTAGGACTCAAAAAGCAGATTGTACAGTTATTCCGATTTTTTGTGGAAATTTCAAATTCGGTTAAGGACTATGCAATTGTCTTTGATGCAATTCCTTCTGGAATCAGAATGCTGCTGGGAGGCATTCATTTCCCATGGGCACTGACTCACAATATGGATTTATCTGATACTGCTGGGGGGAGTTTTTATGCTTTTTGATAGTGTGCCAGACTAAAAATAAAACAATTAGAACTTTATTTAAAAAAAAAAAGATTATTAATATTCCTTATCTAATCCCATATAGGAATAGTTTAATAGAGAACGTTCCGTGAAAAAACAATACGTCTTAGCCTTTCAAATATATGCTTACTAATAAAGTAAGAGAAGTTACCTTTAAATTAATTCCCACTAATATACAGTATATACAGTATGTAAAATATGTGATAAAACAAAAAGCACATAGTATTCTCTGTGTGAAATCTACACCATGGCTATGTACGTAGGTACATGGAGAAGTGGACCACAACATGAAATCAATGAGAGGGGGAGGGAGAGGGTTAACTTTCCTGCAACAGATTTCCAACCGTGGTCAGAAAGAACAGGGGAGACACTTTGTTTCTCTCATTATGACTCTAGAGTCGGTACTGTGTCCGGAGCTAATCACTATCACTCTCTCACTCCCTCTACTACACACTGCAGCATACACACACACGTATGAGGGGCCGTTAGGGACTTTATTCAGAATTACCTCTCACAAACACATGTGAAATGCTCTTACATACACTACTGAAACACTCTCACATAAACAAGTAGAGGATAATTCACTCACACACACTACTGAAACACTCTCACATACACTACTGAAACGCTCTCACACACACTACTGAAACGCTCTCACACACACTACTGAAACGCTCTCATATACACTACTGAAACGCTCTCACATACACTACTGAAACGCTCTCACACACACTACTGAAACGCTCTCATATACACTACTGAAACGCTCTCATATACACTACTGAAACACTCTCACACACACTACTGAAACGCTCTCACACACACTACTGAAACGCTCTCATATACACTACTGAAACGCTCTCATATACACTACTGAAACGCTCTCATATACACTACTGAAACGCTCTCATATACACTACTGAAACGCTCTCATATACACTACTGAAACGCTCTCATATACACTACTGAAACGCTTTCATATACACTACTGAAACACTCTCATACATACATGTGAAACGCTTTTATATGTACATTAAGATGATCAGTAGCCTAGTAAGCATGCACAAAAGATGCATTCTGCCTGTTACGTTACTCCACCCTTTGAGTTTGTTTTTATTTTTTAACTTTTCTTTTTGTTTGTTCTTATTTTCTCACTGTAACTCTCTGAAGTCCTGCCTTTTCTAACGATGTTGTTTAAGAGAGTTTTTGTGTTTTATTTAATGTTTTAATGCTGCTTCCACCAGGTCACGAGGGTGGCCACAATAAAAAAGGAGTACACTTTGCATACACAGGGACACGCAAACAGATATTTGTTTGGTATGATCCCGTTTTAAATTTTAATATGTTAAAATTCTTGTCATCAATAATAATAATGAATGAATATATTCATTCATTATATTATTGATAACGAGAATTTTAATATGTAACTGTGCAATAATTATTGTACAATACCATTCCATATTCACTGTGCAATCTATTGCCCATGTGCAGATGCTGCTGCTGCTACAATTTGTGTTATCTGTTGTTTGTGAATTCTTACTTTTTTCCCTTGTACATAGTGTTTTAATATTTTTTATTATTTTCCTAGCTTACTGTTTTTTTCCTCTATCTTTTGCTGCTGTAACATTGGAAATTTCCCATTGTGGGACAAATAAAAGGAATATCACATCTTATTTTTCCCACCAGATTGAAAAAAGATGCATACACATACCCCATAGATAATAATAAATGTACAAGATACAGCTCATGACAATGTGTCTTCCAATTTAGATTACATAGGTCTAATAAACATCATACAGAAACTGTTGTTAATGTTCGTATCTGGAAAGATAAAGGGTAAAAAATGCAGCAAATTCTGTTTCAGATCTATAGGCTTTGCCTATACATATAATAAGTATGAGCAGAATTTCAGCCCAACAACCAACGTTAACGTTATGTTCTTGATTGCCAGCCTGGTGGTGCAGCAGGTGAGCATGTGTTGTGAAAAATCAATTAAAATTAGCTATGTGTTGATAGGTTACCATGGAAATGTAACCAATGAAATTACTTATTTTGACACTGATTTTTTGACACAGATTTTTAGCCAATAAGTAATAAACTAACAAGGTAATATGTCAAAAGGCGGACCTTTTGTTATTTTCTCAAAAGTAGGACAAATAGGTGTCAGTGTTAAGGCTGTGCCTGCAACAGGGCTGTCCAGCCTAAAGTTGGAGGAATGGCCTCCCTATGGGACATATGTATATATATATATATATATATATATATATATATATATATATATATATATATATATATATATATATATATATATAATATGTAGGCTATATATATAATAAGTATATATGTATATATATATACATATGTACTATAATATTTCACTATAATGTATGAGAGCTTTTCACTATAATGTGTGAAAGGATTTCACTATAGTGTGTGAGAGATGTTTCAGTAAAACCGGAAGGCATTTCAGTGAAAACGGAAGGTGTTTCAGTAAAAAAGGAAGGGCTTCCGTTCAACGAAAATGCGCAATTCACAGGAATTCACAGCGCGATTCGCTTGTTGTTCGCCAGCCACGTTGTTTGTAACCCAAATGTCCGCCCAACAGCCTGCAAGCAGCTTAACCGAGGCCGCAGCGTTACTTCAGACTGTACTGGCGTCAACGGAGACCATCAGAACCTCGTCAAATGCAACAGTCGGGCAACAACAGACCGTTGCAACTTCAAGCCGCGACACACTGGACAGTCACATAGCGTCGCTTTCCCCCCCGGACAGCACAGCAGCGTCACACTGCCAGCTGTGGATCCAGTCCGGAGAGAGTCTGCTCCGCGTTACCAAGCGCAACTCTTGGACATCAGTCACAAGGAGGAAAAGGTAATTATAAATAGTTTTTTTTCTTCTAAATTATTGTTTAATCCAACGTAACGCAACAAGGCATGGTAGTGAGTACAACAGTGTGTGCCTCCACTACAACCAAGAGTCTCAGATCTACTGCAAACTTGAAGTATGTCTTGCAGGGGGCCCAGATAGGTTTGAATTAGGTGCTGTAGGTGCCAGCTAACTTAGGATCGTTTGTAGCGTGGCTGCTATGGTAACATACGGCAATGTGAGTCACGTGGTGGTACATCAGCAGGTAGTGAAATCAGCTGTTTTTTACCTGGTGTGTGAATGCCGCTTGATATCGATAACACACATTGACTCAATGTTTTAGGACTGCCGGAACATTTGGCTGCAATACACACAAACCAGCGTCTCTCTCTCTCTTTCTCTCTCTCTAGCACAGGGGACAGGACTCATAGCACAACTTGAGTGGGTGGGTTGGACACAGACAAGACAGAAAAAAGTCTGAGAAGCTAGTGAGTCAGAGAAGGTTATTTTTTTGGTGCTGTTATGATAATGAGGTGCTGCAAAAAGAGCAAAGCAGACAGTGAAAACAAAGCTTACAGTATATGTGGGTAAGTTTGGAGAAGCAGCAGGAGCATTGCTTCAGGAAGCTAAAGTTAAAGAATGATAAAGTTAAAAATGTAACTGCTGTGTAAGAGCAGCTGCAGCTAAACAAGTTTTACCCATTGAAATGTAACTAAAGCTCACCTAAAAGAATTCACGTTTACTTTACTATATATCTCTCCAAAGACTAACTTCCATTTACTAAATGTGTCTTCATCACTTCTATTATGTTATGTAATTTCTGCACTGCTGTTGCACCAAACATAATCTACTGTTGTTATTTGGCCATATTGGTTGTTTACTTGATTATTATTGATTATTTGCAGTTTTAAGTCAAGTAATTTAGAAAAAATACTGATTTATACATAATATTTTTCATATATGCCCCCTTTTGTGTTTTTGCTTATTTGTCATCTATGTCTCAGCATGAAGGAATGACTGTTTATTACATACCCCTTTTACATTACATTTATATCACTTAGTCCTAATTCAAGGTGGCTGCTGAACTGTGACCTTGCGATTGACACCTCAGTGGACAAATTATGATCTTCCATGCCCTGTCCACAGCCTACAGTAGCTAAGGAGTCTGGGCAGATATGTGGTTTTTTTATGTAAGATTCATGGATCAGAGAGAAATCATGTAAATAAGTGCTATTAATTGACCGACAAGGTGTAAGACTAGCTTCGCAAAATCTATTGTTTGTATAAAACTAAGGGACCATTTGACAATGTACAATTGAATTATGGATTGTACAATTCTTCCATGTTGTTTTTACAGATTCTTTGAAGGACTGTAAACTCTTTGGGGTTCTGGACCAAATATGACGAGATCCAGACAGCTTCCGACCCTGTTCTGCTATGAGCCAAACACACTTACTGCTGACCGGGTGGAGGATTTTTTCAGCATTCATCTCACTCCAGAAAGGAGCAACAAGACTTTCTGTAGGAATTATCTCCAAGATGCAGAAGGTAATTGTTTAATGGTCAAATAACTGCTGCATCTGTTTTTAGTATCATATATTTATTTTATTATCTTCGTAGTCTTAACATTATTACAAAGCAACCTGTGAATGTTGAAAGATGAAAGACCTGTTATAAATCCATTGCAATAAGATGCATTCAGATTTTAGACGCTTTGGTTTTGAGACGTGAAATACTCTTAGTGGACAATTTATTCAGTATCAGCTGATGTTAATGCTTTAGAGATGATTCACATACACATTAATTGGACCAATTACCACTGATGATAATTTGTTTTTACAGAAGAAGGGCCATCCAAACTAGAGAAGATATTGGCCTTCACAAGTGGAGCAAATGTGGTACCACCTATCGGCTTTCCCCAACTCCTTCCATCCAATTCATTCACAAAGGATTTGATGACTTCACTACGTCAACGTTCCCTCTTGCCAACACGTTTTAACTGCATCAATTTGCAACTACATGTGTCTTACCAACTGTTCAAGGAAAAGTTTGACTTCTTGTCAAACACATTGTTGAAACACGTATGGGTTTGGCAGGGTGTGAACATGTCATGCTCTGAAAAAAAATTCTGTCTGTGTCTTGCTTTCTCTGTTTGTGAAGTGACGAAAAAACATCTATTCCATGATTCCCATCATTTTCAAGTGGGTTCACTTGTTGAATAATGTTCATTGTGGTCTCATTAATTTTTAATCTATGTCTGGAATTACAACATTATTATTGGTTGAAGTTCAGGTAATGGCCCTTCTTTATCAATGCCATAGCAGTTATCTGCATCAAAAATGATGTATGGATTCCTTCATTATTATTGACACTTGAATGCCACAGCTGGAGAGGTGTCTGCCCTCCTTGTGTGGAAAGGGCATGGTTGTTCCATTGATTGATTGATGAATTTTACTGTTCTTTCAATCCTAAAATAAACATAATGCAGACAAAATACATGTTGTTTATTCACTGATTCCAGTACACACTGTTCCTCTTTGAAGTTAAAGAAATGTATAAAGTGTTTAGATGCACTATCTAATCTATTGAGTTCTGCCCATAGTCTCTCAATTCTTTGGTTGTATACTGATACACCTGTAATAACACTGTTCAATACTCTTCCGGAGCATTTCACTTATATGTGTGAAAGCGTTTCAGTAGTGTATATGAGAGCGTTTCAGTAATGTATGTGAGAGCGTTTCAGTAGTGCGTGTGAGAGCGTTTCAGTAGTGTATATGAGAGCGTTTCAGTAGTGTGTGTGAGAGCGTTTCAGTAGTGTATATGAGAGCGTTTCAGTAGTGTATATGAGAGCGTTTCAGTAGTGTATATGAGAGCGTTTCAGTAGTGTATATAAGAGCGTTTCAGTAGTGTGTGTGAGAGCGTTTCAGTAGTGTATATGAGAGCGTTTCGGTAGTGTATATGAGAGCGTTTCAGTAGTGTGTGAGAGTGTTTCAGTAGTGTATATGAGAGCGTTTCAGTAGTGTATATGAGAGCGTTTCAGTAGTGTATATGAGAGCGTTTCAGTAGTGTATATGAGAGCGTTTCAGTAGTGTATGTGAGAGCGTTTCAGTAGTGTATATGAGAGCGTTTCAGTAGTGTATGTGAGAGCGTTTCAGTAGTGTATATGAGAGCGTTTCAGTAGTGTGTGTGAGAGCGTTTCAGTAGTGTATGTGAGAGCGTTTCAGTAGTGTGTGTGAGAGCGTTTCAGTAGTGTATATGAGAGCGTTTCAGTAGTGTATATGAGAGCGTTTCAGTAGTGTATATGAGAGCGTTTCAGTAGTGTATATGAGAGCGTTTCAGTAGTGTGTGTGAGAGCGTTTCAGTAGTGTATGTGAGAGCGTTTCAGTAGTGTATGTGAGAGCGTTTCAGTAGTGTGTGTGAGAGCGTTTCAGTAGTGTGTGTGAGTGAATTATCCTCTACTTGTTTATGTGAGAGTGTTTCAGTAGTGTATGTAAGAGCATTTCACATGTGTTTGTGAGAGGTAATTCTGAATAAAGTCCCTAACGGCCCCTCATACACACGCCTGCTTTTCTCTTAAAGAAATCAACGCACACACCAACACACAAGTACAAACTTCAGGCCACTCACGTAGGCCACGGAGAAAGCTCTACGGAGAGCCCCAGCAGAAGCATAAATCCCTTCATAGAGATTAAGTAATGTCCCCATTTTCTAGTGTGGACATTCAATCTTGCATCCTGCAATGCGCACCAGCGCCCCAGTAAACTGCCCACACTGTACTGACTTGAGGTCTGTATTCAAAAATTCTGATAAACTAGTTTCTCATCACCCCCTGCCTCTTTCCATCCGAACTATCATTTTCCACCGGTGGGAAACTGAGGTTAAATTAAATGATTTTAACCAAAAAAAGTCTAACTACATTTTAACCACGTCAAGACTTTTAATAACTATTCTCTTATTCATTGGAAATGTTGAGCTTAATCCGGGGCCTGGCTCAAAAACCTTCTTGAAAACTTTAAGTATATTGCACTTATGGGGACTATATGCACATGCAAACTGCAACAGACTGTTTGCCGTACCACAACCTCAGTGCACGTTTTTACCTACAACTCAAGGCTATTTTCCCCATCTGGGACTTCCAGCTCCGTCTACTCTCATTCCCTCTTTGATTCCGACTTCATCCCCCGAGACCTGTCCACTTGGTCCTATGGTCAAAACAGTCAAAGAACACAGAAGAACACTACACTCAAGAAGAAGTCCAACTAATCTAAATCAACTTGGTAACACTAAAGGTTTTAAAATCTGCCATTTAAATACTCGAAGCCTGGTTGCCAAACTAGATGAATTTAAAATCTTGCTTGCACAGACAAAAGCACATGTGATGGCAATTTCTGAATCATGGTTAACTCCCAGTATTCCGGATTCTTTTCTTTCCATTGAAAATTATGAACTTTATCGTAAAGACCGCACTGGTAAGACCGGCGGCGGAGTGGCTTTTTATGTGAGTCAGAAATATGCGCATCTAATATCTAAATTTGAAACTGAAACTGAAACATTAAAACTGGTAGTACATTTTACATCCCAACACGCAATTACCATTATTGTCACCTACAAGGCTCCTAGTGCCAGTGTAAATGCTTATTTATCTCAGCTTTCTGACATAATTAAATCTGTTACAACAAAGGAGCTTGTAATTTTGGGTGACATTAACCTTGACTGGAATGATGGCTCATCAAAATCCCTGAAAGCCACTGCTATGAAACTTGGACTTTATCAATTAATCAAGGATCCAACAAGAATAGGCAAAACACGCAGCTCAATCCTGGATCTTATCTTCACGAACCAGCCTTCAAAATATGAAATATCAGGTGTCTTAGAAGCGGCTATCTCAGATCATTCACTTGTTTATGCAGTTAGGACAATCTTAAAATCTTCCAAAACTCATGCTCCCCTTTCTGCGTCTAAAATACCAATTTCAAAATTACCTCAATTCAACACTGAATTTAGTGCTATTGACTGGAATGATGAGCTGTCATTGGAAAATCCAGATCAAATTTTAATGCAATTTCACACAAAAATTAAAAAAAGTAAAAATAAGTTCATTCAAATTAGAAATAAATGTACAGCTGATCTGCGTAAGGCAAAGGCGGTCTATTTTCAACAGCTGATTTTACAATCTGCTAATAATCCAAAAACCTTGTGGCAGACCCTTAAGGTCATCACAGGTGAAACTGAGAAAATAAAAAAAAATGCTGATATTCAAATTTTTCTGCAGGGTACTTTTATCTCAGATTCAGAAAAGATTGCAAGGGCTTTCAATGATTATTTTATATCATCTGTTAAAGAACTAGCAACAGAGTTTTCCACTCCCTGCTCTCTCTCGCTAGTTCTCTCTTGAACAACTGAACGGTTTTCGTTCTCTGAGATTTCTCAGAACGAAGTGATTAAAATACTAAACTCACTAAAAAATACTCATGCCCGTGATATTCATGGTAGAAATACTTCATTTATAAAGACTCATGCTGATAGCCTCATACCTCTCTTTCAGCACCTAATCAACCAATGTATCAGGCTATCTATCTTTCCCACAAATTGGAAAATGGCCCATATCACCCCTATTTTTAAATCTGGTGATCATACTCTTGTCTCAAACTACAGACCTATTGCTATACTTCCAGTAATGTCTAAGTTGCTTGAAAAAACCCTGAATAACCAGCTAAGTTCCTACCTTGAAACTAGCAACTGGCTCAGTGACTGTCAACATGGTTTTCGTGCAAAGAGATCAACCATGTCAGCATTACTACTCCTTACTGAACAAATACGTGGCTCTCTTAACAAAGGTCACATTACTGGAGCTATTTTTATTGACTTTCGTAAAGCTTTTGACACAGTGAATCACCAGATTTTGCTTAATAAACTTCACTCATTTAATTTGTCATCATCTGTGATAGAAATGCTTTCGTCTTACCTAACGAACAGGATGCAAGTTGTTAAAATAAATCATGCAAAATCTCAACCTGAAATTTCTGATATGGGCGTTCCTCAAGGCAGCATTCTTGGACCCTTACTTTTCCTTTTGTACATTAATGATTTCCCTCAAGTGTGTAATCATTCAAAATGTCTACTGTATGCTGACGATACTGTTATTTTTCTCTCTGATTCAAATTCTGATGTCATAAATTCTAAATTATCATCTGACCTTCATCTTATACACGACTGGTTGAAAAATAATCATTTAACCATCAATGTTCAGAAAACTGAATGTATGTATTTTTATTCATCCAGAAAATGTCTTTCTTTTACTGATCCTATAACGTTTGCTAACCAAGAACTTGTTGTTTCAAAGACTTACAAATATCTTGGTGTGCTACTTGATTCTCACCTTACATACCGGGAACATGTGTGTAATTTAACTAAAAAGTTAAATCAAAAACTTTATGTTTATAATAAGATCAGATCATATCTTTCTTCTTCTGTTTCTGAAACCTACTTACATGCAATTGTGTTTTCAACCATGTCCTACTGTCTTCCCATTTGGTCTCTTACCACGAAGGAAATTACTGAACCAACAGCTCGACTATACTATCGAGCTCTAAAGATTCACTGTAACCTTCCAAAGTGGTCTCACCATTGTATTGCTCTTGAACGCTCTAAGGCTCTGACTTATGAAAACTTTAGAAACAGCCACGCAATTGCATTTTATTTTCAGATTCAAAATACCGCCTTACCAGCACTTGTTGCACTTTTTCCGACACACGTGAGACCAGGTCGCCTCACTAGGTCGGTCTCACAGGCACTTATTCCAGTTCCCTCATACAAAAACAACTTTGTTCAGAAATCTTTTTTTTATACATATACAAAGATTTGGAATGATATTCCGTATCACATCAGAACACTATCATCTATCACGTATTTTAAAAAGGCATACAAACAGCTCCTTTTTAACAGTTACACTTGCACACATTAAAAATGTTTTTTATGTATTGTCCAAGCCTTGTTTGCACAGACCGTATTTGTTTAGCCCAGCTGATGTTTTCTATAAATGTCTTTGTCCTTATGTAACTGTATTGTGGATTTCATTTGTCAAAATCTATTTTTCTATATCGATGTTTTGTATTAATGTTTGTCCTGACGTGCTGTACCATGTTTTTATGTTTCTGCAGAACAGGAACCTGCTGAAAACCAGTTTTTAACTGAGTCAAGCCCGTTTTTACATTGTAATATAATGTTACTTTTTCTAACTTTCCTGTATAATAAATATATGAAATGAAATGAAATGAAAAATCTTGGTGCCCCTCTTGCAATTTTACAAACCTACTCCTGGATTGAAGGAAACCCCTCATTCCTCCATCCTCTTTGAAGCATCGGTCTGGCGATCTTCTTCTCAGGATTGACCCCTCTCTTAACCCTCGTGTTGTCTTCCCATCGACCTGCAACTTTGTGTTTTTCTGGGCCGAAATTTTGACATTTTTTGACAAATTTTGACAAGTGTTTTTTTTCCTACACATTTGTCAATGTTTTTGTAGATTTTTTTTGTCACTTTTATTATGTTTTTGTAGTTTGTTTTAACAAGTTTTTTTTCTCACATTATCAATTTTTTTTATCACCTCTTTTTAACAAGTTTTTGTCACCTTTGGCGATTTTTCAGATTTTGTCTGGGCACTTTTTTCAGCGTTTAAAAAAATAAAGGTTTTTGTTGAATTTTACCTGCATTTTTGAAGCTTTTTACAACATTCTTTGGTCACAGTTCTGATAAAATGAAGGTGGAAAGGCCCAAAATAATTCTTTTGTAAACGGGACAATTTGACCCCGAGGACAACAGGAGGGTTAAAACAAATGATCTTGGGCTGACTGGAACCGGGGTCCCTGCAATCCGACAGACAGTTGGTTATCGTGTATACCGGTCCAAAATTCTTAGACCTTGTCACAGGACAAAAGGACATGAAGTAGTTGGCCATCCTCTGTCTTGTAGTTCCAAAAATTTGGTGCGTATTTTAATCTTTAGTCTTAACAATCTGCAGGGAGATCTGAATTGGATGCACCCTCACATCGTGAGACATTGTTTTAATATTCCAACAGACTCTGTCCCACTCCTCATCATCCACTGTAATACTCAGATGCCCATGTCTTCTTTAGGGCTGATCAGGCTCCATCCCTCAGGTTCTAAATGAGCATAACAATACCCAGAAGCCTTGTGTCCTTTTCCATATTTCATCAACATCTTATCTAAACATGCTGGTGCCTTCGGGGCTGAAGAACTGGATCCAAAAATCCCCCAATAACAGACATCCTTTTCCCATCCTGTATATATTCAAACATTTGTTCTTTTATTTCATTCCTATTATTATTATTTCATGTATATTGTACGTATTTTTATTTTTCCTAGTTCCATTTATATTTATATTCTGTGTTGTGTGACTGATGTACGTGTGCTGCTGTAACACCGTAATTTCCCATTTTTCTTGGGATCAATATCTATCTATCTATCTATCTATCTATCTATCTATCTATCTATCTATCTATCTATCTATCTATCTATCTATCTATCTATATATATATCATTAGCAAAGTTGTAAATATCTGATCATTGGATTTTTTTTCCAACCAGCCCTTCCAAAAAAGGGGAGATCTACCAACACATAACTTTGGATTCCACCAAGTACTTGATGAGGCATTTAGATATGGATCAAATCCAAACAGCTGGGCCACTTTGGTCCAAACTACTTTTAAGTGACGATTATCGGATGTGACGTTGATCATGATGTTCCACTTCCAGGATTGCTCCGTTGGCGTCGGAAATTCCGTTGGATTTCAATCTTTTCAGCTAAATTTCCAGTACCTTCCGTTTTGTTTGTGTTGGAATATTAAACTCTAGTGGATTTCTGAGGACTATGGTTACCTGGTCCTCAGGTCTCTGCAGGGTAAACCCAGACAGCTAGCTAGACCATCTGTCCAATCGGAGTTTTCTGTTGCACGACTAAAACAACTTTTGAACACACACATGTTCCACCAAAATAAATTCATTCCCAAAACTAATTTGCAGATGCACTATGGGTTTTCCTGGTGCTTAGCGCCACCCATGATGATTGTAACTGGTTTAAAGAAATGCCAATATACCAGACCACGTTGCTCTCCCATCCCAGCATACTATGTGGACTAGCCAGACCTTCCTTTGCACCGCTGTATGGCAAAGGGAGATTTTCCTAAACCCAACCAAGTATTTTTGATTCATTTCACAAAGTTAACCATGTGTCAGCCTAATGTCTAAAAGAAGTTTATCACAGGATGCAAACCCCAGTCTAATTTGTCAAATTCCTGGGTTTGACCCATTCATCCACCACAACGAACTGCGTGACACATTATTGACAACCAACAGGTGAGGACTGGGTGTATATTGCTTTGAGAGACTCACATTGTTTTTTACAGCTGTTAAAATGGCACTGATCACAATCTGGATTATTATTATTTTTTACAGTGATGATATCTCCCACTTTAGTGTGAACTGCTACCATAGTTTCAGCAAGCAACAGACCTGTTCTTCCCATTCCGACGATGTTGAATGAATGCAGCATAAGGGTGGGGACCACACTGGTGTACAATAGTGAGGGCATGTTGCTTCAGGTACAGGTGAGAAAATCATATAGCCTACAATTCATAAAGTTTAGTTTGAGCCCCAGATCCGTGGGTTTTAAGGTTTATCAGACACCAAAACACAGTTCAAAGATGTATAAGGCTATGAACCTGTGCTGAAGCAGAGCCTGGGCTAAAGCTGGGATTTTAAAAAGACTGAGGTTATACTTTGAGTCCCAGTTACCCCAGAACATACCACAGACACCAAGAATGTCAAGAGTAGTCTTTTTAAATTGCTTGTAATTTTAAAAAATGTTTTATTAAAGCTATAGTGCGTAGTTTCCCCATGGGGAATTCCAGGTAATGACGACCAAACTCGTGGCACGTCCACATGTTACAAGACTTCCGTGACCGTGCGACATAACTGGAAATTAGTTTTTTACTGTCAGTTATTCTTTTGATCCAGTCGTGTTATCTTGATCAGATGATCTAGCAAGTATTACCTGGCCTTAACAAGGCAGCCAATCAGAGGACAGACATAGCCTGTTCAACAGGTTTTGTAAAAAAGGAACACATGCCTGCATTTTTGGTGAGTAAATGAATTCAGATCATCCAGCAAAGCCTTGTGTTGGCCAGTCAAAAACATGTAAGGGCAAATAACAGAAACACTTGTCTTTTGCAGTGCTATTTCATGGATAGTGGTATCTTTTATGATGATTGTACATTGTAGAATAAAACAGATTGTTTTCTACTGTTAAAATGACCCTATCCTGTGACACGACCAAGTGTAGTGCACATACTGTACAGCCTGTGAAGTGTATCCAGTGTCAACCCCTCTGTACTGCACTGCACAGTTCTCTCCACCTGCTGCCTTCATCAGCTGTTTGAGAAGGTATTACCCAGTCCCATGGCACCACCTACTGCTCATCCACAGGGGGAAACCAAGTTCAGTGAGTCAGTAATTTCCCGGTATAGCATTTAGTTCAAGTAAATGTAATGCCACCTTTTGTAACCCTGTACGGGAAATTGAAAGCGTCCAGGTCAACAAACACACCCAGTATATAAGAGAAGAAAAAGAACACTTTATCACAAATAGATATACACATTCCAAAATATCCGGAGAAAACACAAAGCACTGGAGCCATGATTGTATAGTATGGTGCGCAGTACATTACCGTATATATATATATATAATATGCCTAATTACTGTTTATTTATCTTAAAAGATGAACTTCCAGTACATTTTCTTCACACATCTATCCAAATGTGTGTGATGCAGTGTGTGTCACATGTTGATTATATTACCTCTGTTCGTACTAAAAACTAACACTATAATACTATATTTTTGCCTGCAGATATAACTGGGTATTTGTTTTTTTTCCTGGCTTTTTATTCTTTTGCATTCCAGTCATGTTATCTTGATCAGATGATCTGGCGAGTATCACCTGACCTTTACAACACAGCCAATCAGAGGACAGATGCAGCCAGCTCAACAGGTGTTGTATAAAAGGTAAACATGATGTGTGATACTAACACCTGCTGCCAACAGACACTTGTCCACACACACACAGAAGACATCATGAAGCTGACTGTCCTGCTCTGTTCTGTTCTGCTGCTCTCTGTCTCTGGTAAGTTCATAAACAGCATAATGTAATGATTTAACACCGATTTTAGTTGCAGATTTGGCATCAAACACGTTGTGCCTTTAAAGCAGAAACAAATCAATGTGTTGGAAATGTTCCACTGTCAAACAGGTTTGTCTACAAATGACTTAAAAGTAATTGTGTGCACATGATACCTTCTGGCAAGTACAGGAAAAATGAGAAATACTAAAGTGAAAGAATGTAATGTCCACTGCTTTTAGCTCCCATAATTTAAGACAATTTAATCCATTTGCCTGAAAAAGACCCAGTAGGGTCAAAATGTTTCCTTTGTGTTAAATGATAGGAGCTAAAAGCAGTGTTGCGAACATTACATTTTTTTCCCTTTTGTCTAGAAATGACTCAGAAAATGCACAGCATAAAGTAGAACACTGCATCATTGTCGAAAAAAATGACAAAAAATTAAAGTATTGAAAAAAGATTTAATATTATCACTCTTATTTTTTTTTTAAAGATACGATTTTTTAGGACTCATTTAGAGACAAAATGATTTAATGAGATTTTTGTTGTCAGTGCAGTGTTCAGAGACTGTAATGCGAACCTAACCTACTAACTACTAACTTCTTTAAATGTAAAAATGCAACAACAACAAAAAAAGAAAAGGCTATAAATAAGATGGAAATACCTAAGGATAGTGCACATCTTGATGTTGTAAAAACCATCTGTCATATCAAACGGATGTAATTCATGGGTTTTTCTTATAAAAGAAATAAAAGTAAAAAATACATGTGTCATGAAACTTGTGCCATAACGCCATCATTGTGATAGGTCATGTTTTCTCAGTTTAAAAAAATAAAAAGGATTACCTAATTCTGGGGTTCAGATGGCATCTTCCCATGGCTGATTGAAACTGGTTTAAGCAGCCTTCCTGGTTAACCAATCAAATAGCATACAGATAACATTGATACTGGAAAATGGCATGTAAAGACCAGACTATTATGACGCCTAACCATAGAAACTGATAACAATGACAGGGTGCTGAGTTTCCCACAACAGTTTGTACCCTAGCGTTTTAGTAAAAGAGGTCAACCGACAGAAGTCAATACTATCAATGCCAGACCATGGTGTACCAGGAGCAAAGTTGTTTATGATGCTGTTGCCTGATATTTAGTCCTTGTACAGTTTTTATTCTCAGCCAAAAGTAGCCCCTTGAGTTTCAACATTGTTTCCCCAGAAAACAAAAGCAAAACAAAAGGAAGCTTAGAGGAACATGAGACTTGGCATGGCAACATTCCTCTGGACAAAGGCAGGTTACATGTAAGAATGTAACCAGCCTGTGAGGGGTGAGGGAGAGGGTGCTAGTGTGCTTATTAGGTATAAGAGCATTTTTACAAAGTGAGTCAGGTTAGAATTCGGTTTAGGTTAATACGTTTAGAGTAATGGTTGTAGTTGTGAGGGTTAAGATTAGGCCTGGGCTAGGGAAAGTTTTATATGTCAATGCGGGTTCTTGCAAATATAGAAGTACAAAGGTGTTTGATAAACTGTGTGTGTGTGTGTGTGTGTGTGTGTGTCAGTCCTTTCCCAGGGGGATGGGACTGTGGGCCCTCAGGCTGAAACCGAAAAGGTGAGACTTCTGGGGGGGATCTGATTCTGTAATTTTTTATTTTGACTCCTGGTTAACAGATGGGGGAAAAAAGGCGGTTTGATTACCACTTTTAAAGGGTTGATTTTCTGAGTGTACCCTAAACTGCTGTCACTGTTGCAGAATTTGACAGTGCCATGACTTCATTTTAGCAGGGTATTTTACTGAGGCCATGACGACGACATGACGACGTTTTATTGGACTGCAGTAGGTGAAGCTAGGTGTACCTGATAAACTGGCAACTGATGTATGGAACTGTGTGCCATTTATTCTCGGGTCTCTATCGCAAAAGAGATCTTGATCTCAATTAGAATTTCTGATTAAATAACCCAAGTAACTGTTACTAGTTGGCTCGAATCATCACAGATCATATTGAACCCTACATGGTCTGAACTAAAATAAAGAAAAGTGTTGCGGCAATCAGTGCAAATTGCCCATTTGTATCTTCATTGTGGTCAGTTGTGCTGCTGGCGTGCCTGTTCCTACAAGTCATAGTCCGCCTGCATCAAAAAATTAAATTTAATCTAAACTTCTTTTAATAACTAACGAGGATATGAGACCTATCATTACTGTTGGTTTTAAACTGGTGCAGAATGCCAAATTATGTTTAGTCTGAGTGCCGGTCACATGATTGGCCACTGCAGCGTGATGAAAGGCACGGCCGCTAAGGTTTTTTTTCCCTGGCATCCCCAGTGGCCTCATTTGGTGTGAAGACCAAGACCTCCAGTGAAGTGGCTTTCTGTACTTGTAGACCTAGACTGTAGTCTATTTCTTACGTCTAAATGTCCCAATTATCACATGATGTGAGAGCATTTGATATGACATCATAAGCCTGCATTCACACTGCCTGAGTTGGCCGTCCGGCAGTGGGACAAGAACGCAGGTTTGTCCATTCATTTTGAGTGGTAGTGTGTGTAGATTGCGGTGGAGGTCAAACCAGGAGGTTGCAGAAAAACCGCATTGGCCTGCGGCAAAATGTTGAGACTGACTCGACTTTAGAAGAAAAGAAACCTGACATGACACATATGTTGTTACAAAACATCAAACGATCAAACTCGTCAATGGGTTTCGAGGCGGTGTGAGAGTCCCGTACAGTAAACAGGAAACATCACTTCCTCTATCGCTGCCACAATAAAGTCTCTTTAGTCATAGCTCCATAGCCAGGTCGTGACACATGACATCATATGCAATGACACATTAATAACCTAAATGCCTGTGCGTCTAATCAATAATCTTGTGACTACCTGTGTTTGTGTCCAGCTTGGCTGTGCGAAGTATGAAGGTGGACTCTGCACCAAGGAGTTTGATCCAGTGTGTGGCAGTGATGGACGCTCCTACAGCACTGAATGTGTTCTCTGCCAGCTGAACAGGCATGTAACATGTACTTTATCACATACACACCATGTAACATGTACCTTCACACACACACACACCATGTAACATGTACCTCCACACATACACACCATGTAACATGTACCTTCCCACACACGCACACACCATGTAACATGTACCTTCCCACACACGCACACACCATGTAACATGTACCTCCACACATACACACCATCTAACATGTACCTTCACACATACACACAATGTAACATGTACCTTCTCACACACACACACACACACTGACAAAAGTCAGCTTATAAATATATTGCTCCTCTGTAAGGAGCAATTAATGACCACATAACAATTTACAACAACATGTAATTGACGTATTTTATACTTATCGATTAGCCTACAACTTCAATTATTGTGGGCATGTGAATCTGCAACATACTGTTGATTTTTTTTTTTTTTTTTCATTCTGGTACGTTCAATTTTCACCACGCCTCTTTTTAATTTTTTATTTTGAATGTTGCCAAAGCCCATAGTATTATTATCATTATGTTGTTATTATTATTTGTTTGAACTATTTTTTTTATTAATCCTGCGTGGAGTTGGGTCAGATCACGATAAACCCAACCAACCCATTCATGATCATTAGATTTCTGAGGGCAGCACTCTGCTTGGAGTGTAAATGAGCCTCGTTTATAAATGTTTTTCCTTATAATTTTCATAACTTTTTCTGTTACAATTATTTAGAAGAATGGAAAAAGAAAAAACACCAATGTGATATATTGCCAGGAACTACTTTAAAATTACTTTGCCATAACCTCTATGAAATTAAAAATTAGTCAACAAATTTAATGTGATTTAATTAAATGTCAACGTAATTTGATTTTTAAGTCAACACAGTCACCAAACATTACTGTTTGTCTCCATCTGGTGGTTAAAAAACACCACTGTCCCAGCTTTTATAATGTTGCCCGACCAGCGCCAGCCGGACATTGGGCTCCTGTTTTTGGGTCTGTCTGTGTTTCTTCAAATTTGGCGCAAATGTCCACTTGGACTTGTGTCAAAGGAAGTCCCCCGGCAGTCTAGAACTACAACAGTATAGTAAGAGCTGGTCCAAGGCAGACCTGAGCCAGTTCTATGGAAGATAAATTAGATTAGATTAGATTAGATTAGATTCAACTTTATTGTCATTACACATGTACAGGTACAAGGCAACGAAATGCAGTTTGGGTCTAACCAGAAGTGCAATAGCACTTGATAGTATAATAGCACACAATCTGATGACTATGAAGAGAAGGGGTGCCGTGTCTGCAGCTATACACCCTCCCCCTCCAAATTAGGCAAACAAAGCAACTCCTCATTCCCTAACTATAAGTTTTATCAAAGAGGAGAGTTTTAAGTTTCCTCTTAAATGTGGTGACGGTGTCTGCCCCCCAAACCCAGACTGGGAGCTGGTTCACAGGAGAGGAATCTGATAGCTGAAGGCTCTGAATCCCATTCTACTTTTAGAGACTCAAGGAACCACAAGTAACCCTGCATTCTGGGAGCGCAGTGCTTTAGTGGGACAATGAGGCTCTAAGAGCTCTTCTAGGTAGGATGGTGCTTGACCATTTAACTTTGTAGGTCAGGAAAAAGGATTTTAAATTCTGAATCAGCTGGAGAGTCTTATGGGACTTATTTGAGCAACCTGATAGTAAGGAATTACAGTAGTCCAGCCTGGAAGTAACAAATGAATGGACTAGTTTTTCAGCATTGTTTTGAGACAGGATGTGTCTAATTTTGGCAATGTTACGAAGGAGAAAAAAGGCTGTTCTTGAGGTTTGTTTTATACAAGCGTTAAAGGATGTATCCTGATCAACAAAAAAAACCTCCTAGATTTCTAATAGTAGTGCTGGAAGCCAGGGCAATACCATCCAGAGTAACTACATCTTTAAATAATGAGATCTGGAGGTGTTTAGGGCCCAGTTTAGTTTTTTTCTGAGTTTAACATCAGAAACTTGTAGGTCATCCATGATTTTTATATATTTAATGGATGCTTAAAGTTTAACTGACTGGTTTCTGGCTTGATTGATAGGCATAATTGGGTGTTATCCACATAACAGTGAAAGTTAATTGAGTGTTTCCTAATAATGTTGCCTAGAGGAAGCATATCTAAGGTAAATAGAATTGGTCCAAGCAGTGAGCCTTGTGGAACATCACAATGCAATCTTTTCACTCATCCCACATTCTGAAGTGGTTTAGGCCACATAAGCACAATGCGGAAAGAGTGTCAATCATTTGTGTAATTATTGGCTCCCTGATGGCTTCATGTGTCACTTAGCAACTCTCATAGAGATAGAGCTCATTCAATCTGAGAAGGGAAAACTACTCTTCCCTCTCCATTGACTTTTATCGTGTGAAGTGTTCCTCCTTGTCAATTCGGTCAGCTAGCAAACAACAGAAAAATGCCCAAATGCTGCTATGTGGTGATATTTACTACCAATAATATAAAGAACCCATAAGTTAAAGCTGAGAAACTGAGCTTTTACAAAGAAACAAGGGGATACAGATGTGAGGAATCAGCATGAAGAATGAGGAGACTGTGGGATCCTGACACTAAGCTAACGTTATGTCTGATGTTATTTTTGCAGCAAGTACTTGATTACCAAGTCAAATATCCAAACGTCAGGTTTAGGCTAACTTTATATTTGCAGGTTATGTTAAAGCAGTTTGTACACAGTATGCAACTTGTGTTATAGTGGAAGGTCAATAAATCAGAAAGCTATAGTTTGCAATTGCCATAACTAACATCAGCTTACTACCAGCTAACTTGTCCTCTCTGGTAGCCAAAGGGTACTAAAACTGTTTCCCTTTCCACATTAGACATGTCCGTCCCAGAGCAACAACCCCATAGGTTTTTTTTGTAACGTTGCCGCGTAAAGCATCAGCCTCATCTGGCTCATTTTCTGTAGTTTCTGTAACCTTAACGTTAGCTGCAGTGTCACCCAAAGCGTCAGTAAAGCTTCAGGGGCAGGCTTACCAAAACACTGAGAGTGTAGTCATCCATCTACTTTAGTGATTCACATAAGTTAATTTCAAATTTGCGCAGAGAATGACCACCAAGCAACTGTGTAGTTGTTTGTAGGTGACTCGCAACCCAGACAGATGAATTTCTGAACGTTAGTGTGAAAGTTCTCCTACAAAACAATCAGTTACGTAATGTTAGCCTTGCACTTTGGTAAGTGGGTACATGGAAATCGTTGACCTTTCCTAGTGGGTATACTCCATATACCTTCTAGACCTTTTACTCTGTTAATGATATTGTGTTTGTTCCCTGCATGCTCAAATGTTAAATAATATGAATTTGTTTTACAGAAACAGGCTTGACGCTAATGCTAACAAACCCCCGATAATCAAATACAGATGATAATCACATACATCCATTGCAATAATATTAGACACAAACAGAATATTTAATTTATGGGATCTGTGTTTCAGCAGACACTGTGACACTGATTGCAGTGCTAAAGAACTGCCGGTCACTCCTCTATTGAAAAGTCTTTAAAACGTCTATGCCTGTTTTTGCTTGCTATTATTGCAATATTATTAGAATACCCCCATACACATACACATGTGGACATGCACACATATGAAAAACCCAAATGCTGTTCTGATGTACTGTTTTTAATGTTTCGTTCTTTTTTTTTTCTTCTTTTTTTTTTACAGCCTCCAAAAGACGAATGTCAAAGTGGCAAGCAAAGGGGAGTGCCCTCCTTAGCGGACTGTGGTGCCCATTGACACACACACATACACACACACACCTCTGGCTATGTAATATCCATTCCCTGTATCTTGCCTTATCAATAAAGTTACATACGGCAACATGTCCCCTGTCTTCTTGTATTCATCTCATGGACATGATATTAATTCTGGTAAATATAACACACCTTGACCTCCATGTGTGATCTCTCTTTTATCCTTTAGTACTCAAACACCCTGGCTATGTATACACCAGTTTAGACCAATCAGAAAATACGGTATGAGGGGTACTTATATTTTGAATTGCACTCTACTGATACCTCTACTAAGTTTTGCCCATACAACCCTTATTGTAGAACCAACAATGATGCTACAATAAGGGCTGTGTTATTAGTTCCAACATTTTGAGATACCTCAATCTAAACACATCAGTAATGAGCAACTATAGGCCAATATCAAACCTTCCATTTTTAAGTAAAATCATTGAATTGTTTTTTTCTAACTTAACCTGTTTAACCTTGACCACAGCACTGATATGGCTCTTCTTTAATGACATGCACTTAAACACAGATAGTGGCAAAATTTCAGTCTTAGTTTACCTGATCTCACAGCTGCATTTGACACGATCGACCATGACATATTACTAGATCGTTTGGAAACTGGGTTGGCCTATCTGGCTAAGTACTAAACTGGTTTGAATCCTACTTAAAGAATAGGGATTACCCTGTATCTATAGGTAATTATGCATGTAAGCATACAACTATGACGGCAGAGTTTCCAAAGGCTCTGTTCTGGGGCCTCTTCTGTTTAACATCTACATGCTTCCACTGGCTGAGATTATGGAAAACAACAAAAATAAGTTACCATAGTTATGCATACAATACACAAATTCATATAACCTTATCGCCATGGGACTATAGGCGTAAATCCCAGGGGGGTTGAGAGGGTCAGGACCCCCTCCTCCCATCTAAGGTTTGTTCCCCCTAGAAATATCATTAAAAACCATGCTGTGTCTTGTAAGTAACATCAGTAGTAAAACAAGACAAACCCCCAAAAATGCTTTTTAAGTTTAGAAATGCTTTTAGTCCCCCACCCTTCCTTGTGTCACAGTGGTTTGGGCCTCTGCCTGCTTTATGCACAAGTCCGGCTAGCAGAGAATGAGAGCACTTGGAATATTGGTAGTAACCATAGACCGTTAATGTTAATAAATATACAGTCTATGGTAGTAACGTTAGTTATGTAGTAAGTAGACTAGGTTGTTCAAGGCAATATTATTAACATTAAACATCAGATGAAGTTGTTCTTTTCTCAAATAGAAATGATGCTGTGTAATTAATAAATTAGTCATGACAAAAAAAGTTTGCTATGTTAAAGTAATAAAATGTAACATTAACTAGCTTGTTTAATAGCTTGTTGGATAGGAATGCATCCACTACAACTAACGTTAACATGGCAATTGGTTAATATAATGTTAGGTGGCTGATCAGTAGGTTTGCTGCAGTTAAATATATATCCTCTGTCCCAGACAAAACCTACTATTATTATAACCTACTGTAATTATAATATGATCTCATGGTGAACCTATGCATCTAACTCATATTTAGACATCTGACGTTAAAGATTTGTGTTGTTGTTGCCCGGATAAAATGACATAAATGAAAAACAGACATAAGATCCTTTTTCAGTACACCAAAACGCCAAATAAGCACAATAAGTCCAGACAGCCAGGTGTAGAGTTTATGGTAAGGAACAGGGAGACCAGGGACAGTCAGGTGCAGAGTCTCAGATTAGGAACAGGGAGACGAGGGACAGTCAGGTGCAGAGTCCCAGGTAAGTGTGTTGAGCTTAGTTCATATGTTTGGAGGTGTGTATATCAGGGTTAGCAAATGAGCTTTACCAGTGGCTCACTAATTTCTATTATGATCAGCTAATTTAACAAGTGTACTAAAGCATTGGATTTCTATTATATGGGGTCACTTTTTCAAAATAAGTCATTATGTTTTAAGGTATTTTTGTGGCTTGATTGTAATCTTAAAAATAAATAAATGGTTTTAAAGAAGAGTGTTTTGGTCACTTTAGTCAGCTTTTTCATTGAATCAAGAGAAATACTGAAAAGAAGGATGATGGTACAGTCTCCATGCTAAGGCTTTCCTCTGTCTACACATATCCTCTACTAGTATAATTTTTGCTGTATTATTTGTTTCTCCTTCAAAAATTGCTCTTCCGAAATGTTAGGTTTTTTGTCCCCCCCAACTGTTAGATGAGATTTACGCCCATGCATGGGACTATAGTCCAATACTGAAACTGACCAAGGGCATTGAACAAATTAACGACTGGATGTGCCAGAACTTTCTTAAATTAAATGAAGGAAAAACGGAGGAGCCAAAGAGGAATGATTAAAAGTCTGCGCTCAGCTTCAAAGAACAATGTTAAAAACAACAGACAAAGCCAGAAATCTTGGTGTAGTCATGGACTCAGACCTGAACTTTAACAGCCACATTAAGACAATTACAAAGTCAGCCTACTATCACCTTAAGAATATATCAAGAGTTAAAGGACTTATGTGTCAACAGGATTTGGAAAAACTTGTCCATGCCTTTATCTTCAGTAGACTTGACTACTGTAACGGGGTCTTTACAGGTCTCCCTAAAAAATCAATCAGACAGCTGCAGCTGATTCAGAACGCTGCTGCTCGAGTCCTCACTAAGACCAAGAGACTGGATCACATCACTCCAGTTCTGAAGTCTTTACACTGGCTTCCTGTGTCTCAAAGAATTGATTTCACAATACTTTGGGCTGTTTACTAAATCGCTAAATGGTTTAGGGTCAAAATATATTTCTTACACTACATCTGCTACTACACTATGACCCCCCCAGACCTCTCAGGTCATCTGGGACACGTCTGCTTTCTGTCCCCAGAGTCAGAACTAAACAGGGGGAAGCAGCTTTTAGTTTTTTAGTTCCACATATCTGAAACAACCTCCCAGAAAACTGCAGGTCCACCACAACTCTCAGTTGTTTTCTATTTTATGTTGCCTTTCTTTAAATTATTTTTTCATTTCTTATACTGAAGTTGCATTGTTGAAACTGAATGATAAGCTACATAAGCACAAAGAGAATTCAAAAGTCGGGCCGGTAATAGCTTGTACGTTGTCCCGTACCAGCTGCCTGAAATCTTATATTTTATCTGCTTCCTTTATGTTTTGAATTGTTTTTAACTGCTGTTTAATGTTTAATTAATCTGCACTGTAACTTCTATTCTCATATTTTATCTGTTTTAAATGTTGTAATTGTTGTAGTTGTTTTTAAATTGCTATTCTGATAAAGCTGCCTTGCCTTGCCTTCAACTCCAGGTTGGGACATATCTCTTTACCCCGATTTTCCTCGTATTCCCTTTTTCTTCTCCCTTTGAGAACAACTAGACATGTGGTTTTTTATTTAAAGTGAGACAGGGGTGGTAGGATCCTGTTTCCAAACACTGTATGTCAAAGATGGTAAATAATGGATTTCTTTTAACATACTGTTTGAGGATTAAACCATTCAGTTAGACGAGGCTAAATCTTTTCTTATCTTAAATCCATCTCGGCTGTTTTTTTTAACGAGAGACCCATCTTAAAGACACTGCACAAATCAGGCTTCTGAGCAGGTGAATAGGCCAGACTATCCCTTCTTCATTGTCACAATATCACTTAAAAAGGACGTATCCTTTAAACAGATCCAATTACAGATCCTTATGGTATCTCATTTTCTTCACTCCCATTTGTTTAGTTTTGTTCGGTTATGGGCTTAACAAAATCATCAAACTCCAGTCGACTCAAGTCCAAGGTTGTTGTTTTTTCCAATTCCTTATTGTACAAAAGTTCATACACAAAAGTTCAAACGGATACGTAGAATTGACATTACAAAAAATGAACAAAAGAAAAAACAATACCAATCAAAAATATAAAAATTTACATTTCATAATGCCAGAGCATGTATCATGTCATTTTAAATGATATTGATTTAAGGACTTAAAGGTCTTAATGGCTTTTAGCTTTTAATATTAAATAAAAGAGTGTTATGTCGTTGAAATTCATTAAAAAAGTGCAGGAAAGTTGGCTTGGTTCCTTATCATTTCTTCTAATGGATGTGAAATTTACCAAAAATAATAAATAGTTGTACAATATAAATCATGTTATTTTCAATCTTATCTTGACAAAGATATAGCATTACCGTAAACATATTTATATCAATATTCATTTAAGTTTCATTTTTAGAAATGTGTCTACCTCCATCCAGAACATTCTTACATATACACATTAAAGATATAGATGGAACACACTCTGTTCTAGTCCACAGAAATTACACATATAAGTAATGTCCGGTTTGAATCTTTAAACAATATTTCTGGCTATTTTAGATGAAATGTGGTTAATGTGGGGTTTCCCAGTTTTTCATCATTTGTTATAACTAGAAATATAACAGATGTCAATAAACAAATTATAAATGATCACCTCTACATCCTTGTTACTCATTGTAATTTTTTTCTTTTTTTTTACATTCAAAGACAATGTGTTTGCTTCAAGCCACACAGAAAGCTTATCCAGTTCCTTATTGATTGTTGAAACCAGATATTTAAGATTGCCGTGAGCGACCTGTAGTTGCATTTTTCAAAAGGTGCACATCCGGCTCCAGCGTAGGGTCTGTACGTGTCTCCACGTCCGGCATAGATTCCACACAACGTTGGAAACTTTACACAAATCATTAACATAAATCGGAAATAAAAGAGGTTATCGTAAGTCCTATTAAAAGTTAAAGCCCAAAAAGGACTTTATCAAACAATAATAGAATGTGAGCCCCAGGCCTGGATGGGAAATTCACTTTTTACAACTCCCAGACACAGTGCATAAATGCTCCTTTACCCTCAGTGCATTTAAAACAAAGGTCAGGTGTATTACTGTTGTATTTGTTCAATTTAACAGGAGTTGTGTATGTCTGCATCAGTAACTTATATTGGAGTTGCTATGATCCTGTTTGTGCGTGGCAAGGGGCGTGTCTGGCGTCTCCCGGCAACAGAGGAGGCACCTGCTTCCACTCACCTCATCACCCACTCCATATGAGCCTCCGTTGCCATATAATGTGTTGGTTAGCACTCTGCATTGCTTGTTCCCTTGAGTTACTACCAGTGACGGTATTATTTTGCATCTGACCTTTTCCCATTGACTTACCGTTGGATGTTTTGTGTAAGCAGCTCTAGAAGTGGGTCGCGCTGTCGATGCAGCACCTGTGTTTCTACACATGTTTGTCCACTCTGAGGACATCTCCAGCCGACCAGCTCCCTGCCACCACTGCTCCTGCTTGAGCACTTTTGCACTTCCCAACCAGCTCCTGTCCTCTGCCTAGGGGTCCAACGTCACATAGATCTCAACAGTAGTAGCTTTGAATTGGAGTTTTCTTTTTTTTTCTGTGATGTGTTACAAGTTTTCTTCCAATCGTTTTCTGAAATGTCCTCTTTTAAGTCGGCCCTCTGTATACAGTATATGTTTCTTTAGAGCCAGATGCAAGCCAGTTGTATAATGATGAAATCAAACCGTACTCATTGCAATTGTTTGTTATAATTTCTTCTGGGAATGAGAGTGCAGGAATCCCAACTGATTGTTTTTTTATAGAAGTTCCTCACTTGGACATATTCAAAAAAAATGTGTTTCCTTGGAATGTTTAACATTAGTGATATTTCTTCAAAAGTCATTTAACCCCCTTCTTTAAAGAGGTTGCCTAGTTTACTTATTCCTTTCTTTGCCCATATCTGGAATCCTGCAAACAGCTTGCCTGGTTTAAATAAAACATTGCTCCACATTGGACTGGATCGGGACAGAGTCCAATATGTTCATATATTCTTTACCTCATACCATACATTAACCATATTAAGAACAATAACATGAGCAGTGTGTTTGTGAGGGACCAAGCTAGCAGGCACGAGGAGTCACTAGGTACATTTTCCAAAAACTGCAAGTTTTTATTTACAAAAACAAAACAATCAAATTTTCCAAAAACAGAAAGTCCTGGGCCCATAAAAGAGGTCAACTTAACAGAACTTTAACTCAGGTAACATAATCAAACAGACCTCCATACTGAGACATGAGGGAAACATATATAGTGGCTGACAAGGCCATTCTGACACAAAGGGGGGGAATAGACTAACACCATAAATAACCAAACCAAAATGACTACAACTTATCTTAACCCAATACTACCTAATATAAACAAAGGATAAATTGACCAAATAATCATAACCAACTATAAATATAACTAACAAAGAAAAGAACAACTCAAAAGTAAACTCCTCTGCCACCCCCATGACATGGGGAAACATGGTGCAATCCAATTATCCTTTCCCCCCATTTAAACAGCTTCCAATCAATTGGAGGTCCTTTTGTCTTTCCACCAACAACCTCCAACGGCAACTTCCCCGGAACTGGCAACTCAAAGGAAAAAGGTATTAATTCACAAAATATAACTTAGAAATAATGAACCCAACATTAGCTAAATTGACAAAGTAAACTAAATGTGTGCACCTGAATAGAAACTAAGTCAAATAACTAATAAACAGTTTGTAAAACTAAATGTGTGTTCAGTTATTTATTTTGTATAATGTGCTCAAAACAAAAGCGAGTTACCACCATGTGTGGCTGCTAGTGCGGCCATCACAGTGTTCTTAAGTACTTTAGCTTGGCTGAATACAGGTACACATCATAGACTGTTAAAAACCAGGAGCATGACTCAGTCTATCCAAGATGGAGCATCTCCAGAAGAAAAATTGAACATTATAGTTCTCAATTGTGTTGCCAAATAGTACCAATAAAGATTTGGACATTTCAGCCCCCTACTATAAATTGGAAGATATAGCAGAGATAGGCAGATTTATTTTCTTTTCCATGTACATTTTCAGACGAGTGCTGTGAGTTTCTAATCATTCCGGCAGGTGGCGCGAGAGGGATATTTTAAAAATAAATACATGAATTTAGGCAATATGTTAATTCTTAATACATTTATTCTCCTTATCACGGATATAGGTAAGGGCATAATTATCACATAGTTTGGTGCTGTAGTCTCTAAATGAGATGTTATTTTGATACCCGAATATGTAAAATCAGATGAGCTTTTGAAAGTAAATATTGGTTTATATATTCTCTTTAATTTCCATTAAGCAGCATTAGTGATGATTTTGAAGCATTTACTTTATATCCGGACATACTAACAGGCCAATTAGATCTAACAGTGCTGGTATGGATGTGTTTAATGGTTTTAAAAAATAAAATTAAGTCATCAGCAAAAAGAGTTATTTTATGGCCTATGTTGGCAATTGTAGTATTTGCCTACAAGATCTAATTGCTATTGCTTCAATAGCTAACATGGACACAGAAGGGGTGATAGAGGGGAACATCTTGTAATATTGAAGGGATATAAGACACCACTTCCTTTGTCAGTGCTTCTGTTTTAGGATTAAGATGTAATAGTTTCATCCAGTGTTTTCAGAGTATTCCAAAAACCAAACTAAGCTATATGGTCAAAGACATAGGTCCACTCAACCCATTGAGTTATGCTTTACATTATCAACTATCACACAAAACGAGAAAAAACAAGTTATTTTGATATTAAAGTGTTGTTGTTGGTTGCACCACGTTGCAGAAAATGACGTTTCACTTCCCGTGACTAATCAGTGAAAAGCACTATTCTTGATGCAATGTTTATGATCATATTATAATTTTTACTGCGTGGTCTATCGAGCTCAATCAATTCTTCTGCACCTTATTCATCTGTATAAATGTAAATGTGCTGTATTTATATAGCGCTTTTCCAGTCTTAACAACTGCTCAAAGCGCTTTTACATCTACAGGAAACATTCACCATTCACACACATTCATACACTGTGGCCAGGGCTGCCGTACAAGGTGCCACCTGCTCATCAGATAAACATTCACACACATTCACACTCCGATGCGCAGCAACTTGGGGTTCAGTGTCTTGCCCAAGGACACTTCGACATGAGACTACAGGGCCAGGGATCGAACCACCAACCTTCCAATTGGCAGCTCTACCACTGAGCCACAGCCGCCCCTATTGTGTGTATACAGTCTGTTTATATAAGGGTGTTGTGTAAATATGTATGTATACATACTAAAATCTATTTTTTCTTTTTCTTATAATACTTTCTGTATATTGTTTCCCCTATGTCTCTTTAATGTGTGTGTATTTGTGTTATTCTGATGTGTGTACATTTCTTTTGAGCTGCTGTAGCTCAGGACATTCTCCAGTGGGGGATTAATAAAGTCTACCTTATCTTATCTTGTTTTTTAACAGTTTGTTCGCTATAGCAAAAGAGGCTACTGGCTAAAAAAAAGCTAACGTTTGTAAGCTTAATCGCCAAAACAATAACAAACATGTACATAAACTAGGACAAAGCATTATGATTGGGTGATAGTATACAGCCTTAACCTACAGCTAACGTAACTGCAAAATAGCATTAGTGATATTGAGTGGTAAACGTCAACTACAACATGGGTAATATAATGGTAACGTTACCCTATTATTTTGGCGCAGATGTTAAACATAATGATGGCCCATACTGGCAAACTGTTATGAGTATTTGTTAATTATAACCTAATATTAACCCCAAACTGCTGCCAGCAGGTCAATAATCCTATCTCCGCTCCTGGAATATGGAAGTGGAAGTAGGGAGGGTGGAACAGGATATGTTGTTTTAGAAATGATGTAAGAAGAACATATTGTGGACAATTCATACAGCATGCTATGTTATAATCACTCATTACAACTTGCATAATTTAGAAGCAGCATTTTGCAGTAATCTGAAAATATTGTAAAGACAAAGAAAAACTAAATAAAACATACAATATGTATGTTTCTGAAGTAGGCCTATATTCTAAAAGAGGATTTAGACCAGGGGTCTCAAACTCCATTTACTTGGGGGCCGCTGCAAGTAGAGTCTGGGTTTGGCAGGGCCGCATCAAGTATTCCAAAAAAAACCTATTTCCTCAAAAAAGGTGCGGAACTGCCGGTGCTTTAAACCCCTAGATCTGATATGGTTGGTGGATTTCACAACAACAGATATCACATTGTCAAACCTCAGGCATTTGCCGCAAAGGGTACTTAGCTAGCTTGACAACGGTTACGCCGCTGTCAGGAGACTACTATAGCCCATAAGTGACATGCGCAATGACAAAAAGTTTCAGAACGCGCGGGCCGCACTAACACTTAACTTTGATGTCAAGTAGGGGGCCACAAAATATCATCCCGCGGGCCGCAGTAGGCCCCCGGGCCGCGAGTTTGAGACCCATGATTTAGACTGTTTACCAGTGAATGTCACAAAGTGCATTTAGATTCATGTGTTTGTGACACTATGCATTAAATATGTATATTTTATGCATTTCATAGTTTTTTGCTATTTTTTTGGAGGTAAGATAAGTGTCTAGATCCATCAATATTGAATTAATGTTTTGAATTTCTCAGAGAGCAGTTGCTAATAGCAACATTAAACATGCTCAGAGTAGGCTATAAGAAAGGGTTATTCAACGTTTTTTAAACCAAGTACCCCTTAACTGAAATAGACGGAGCAGGGAACCCAGGACCAAAAAACAGAGGATGGACGGAAAGTAGGGAAGACAAAACAACACATGCAAGACAAGGGACAGAACACCTGCACAAGCCACTGCAAAGGCTGTAGCACAAGGCTACAGCCCGGACCTCAGTGTCTCTGCAACGCTCAGCCAAGTGTCCAGAGTCCTTCCTGGCGCTCCATGAATGTGTGCAGTAGATAGTTCCATATAAACTACATCCAGGAAGAAAAGGGTCCATGCATGAACAGAAAGGTCATGAGGGTGCCCAGGTTGGATCAGTGGTAAAGCAGGCGCACATGTAATGAGAGTTTTGTGCCTCCATGCAGAGGTCTGGTGTTTGAGTCCAACCTGTGACAAATTCCTGAATGTCTCACCTAACTGTCCTGTTAAAAAATAAAGGTCCCAAAAAATAATCTTTAAAAAAAAAAAAAGAGAGGTGGTGAGGTGGTTTCCACTGGGTTGCAATAATTTCCGTCGCAGCTGTAAGTCCAGCAAATACAGGCCTACAGCCCATTTTTGAGACAGCTGAAAGACTGACAGTTCATTCAGAATCAAGACATTGGCAGCAACAAGCCCAGTAACTTTACATCTTTATTAAATTAAATTAGATCATATGAAGATACGTACATACCTACGTATGCTTTTATTGGGCAGAAAGTGCATGGCGTTCTGTTATTTTTTTATGTGGTGCAGGTTCACAGGGGTGAGATAAGTCCATCGAAGGAAATTGAAGTGAGTCTGCTGATGGTCTGAATTGCGAAATACTTCTGGAATGTTAGGCTATACGTCAATATACAGTAGCCTTTAGTACATACATAAATATTTTGAAGGGCCCCCTGCAGTAACTTTGAGGACCCCCTAGGGGTCCCGGACGAACCCCCTGTTGAGGAGCTCTGCTATAGCATATTGACAATGAGTTTGTCTGACAAGTGACGTCAGTTTTTCTTTTTTCTCCAGATGTGTCAGTATGTTATCTTAGCATTAAAGCCATTCGTTTCTTACAGTAATAGGCTATTATTTGAAAAATACTTCGTAATAGGGGGACCATCTGTGCTTAATAGTAAGAAGCTAAGTGGTTCAGTTCCCAAACGACTTGTTGCGTTATAAATCTTAATTTGAAAATGTGGCCGGAAGATAGTGTATTCAGTGTTGTTAACGCTGCCTTTACGCAGCTCCGTAACTATGCCTGCCATCACTGTACCTGGATGAGACGGTTCTGCATCCAGCTGTGTTCTCGCGCACCGTTCCGAAGCGTGTCAGGCGCGACCCAGGACAATACTCAGCGGCGGCTGCCTCCTCGTTAACCGTGAAGGTTGTCGAAAAAAAGATACAGGTGTCCCCCGAGACCGGGTTGCTGCCTGGCGATGAGATGAGAGGGGCTCTCCGCATCTGTTGCCTGGGTGAATTCATTAACACGTTAGCATCCAGCTAGCTAGCCAGATTCCAAGGTACCTGACACAACGAACTGTACGTTAAGTTTCACCGAAAAAGCACGAATGTCATGTCTCGTTCCTAGTGGACAGCGCTCGACATGAATCTTCAGTAAATACCGGGTACGGTTACGGGGCGATACATTACGTCCAGAGAAAAAGACGGACCTAAAGGTGTGGGAATGGGTTTCATGAAATGCTAGGTAGCTAACGGGAGCTAGCAGGCTAGCTGCATGGAAACACAGTTGTAGGCTATGCGGCTGCTGCTGCAGAGCGTAGCTTGTAGCTGCATACCCTGCTAGCTACAATGGACTGTTGGTTTCCTATTAAGCCTGACGGTGTCTCAGATAGATAAATACAATGATACTACTACTTTCGATAGGCAGCTAGAAGGGCGACGCGACAATGGAGTCTTTCCTGCAGATTGCTCCTCATTCCCTGGCTATAGTGCTGTCCAGGGTCGGGGCTGCGGAGGCGGTGGGGGCGGCCGGGGTGTTAGAGAGCGACGCGCTGCCAAGACACCACACCGGCTACGAGATTTTTGCCGATTTCAAAGCAGAAAATACCCAGCAACATGTCTGGAACCAGAGGATTACCGAGGCGGTGTCCGAGACCTTCTTCCTGGGATGGATAGACGAACATGTGTTGCTGATCCAGGGGAAGGAGGACCATCTGGAGGTGCTGAGGGAGGGATGGATGCGGAGGTCCCTCAATCCGCCACGGGGATTCACCATCAAATACCTGGGTAAGGCCTCTACACACCCACACATGTCTGCTTAGGTTTAGGCCAACACATTTTTGTAGGACTGGGTTTTCATTGACTACCTTCACATAGAATAAGACATTGATGCTGCCCATCGTCATTATCATTATCACAGGGTGTTGGACTATGCTCTGTTGCATTCAGGGTCCATTCTAAAACGATCTAATTAGTCAGATATTCCATTTTAAAGCACTCATTATATGCTCATTTTCAGGTTCATAATTGTATTTTGGGGTTGTACCAGAATAGGTGAACATTTTAATTTAATTTTAATTTCCAAAGCACCATATTTTTGATGTACTGCACATTGCTGCAGATCCTGTTTTCACCATGTGTTTGGGTCTCTGTTTTAGCTACTGAGTAAGACATCTCACTTGTTTTAGCTACTGAGTGAGACATCTCACTTCCATACTATCTTTGTTTGGAGCTGCACATGCTCAGTAGCTCGGTAAGATCCCATCAGCTAGATAACTCTTTCTCCAGCTTTGGTCAGTCCAAGGCAGGATTAGCTGGGAGACTTCTTCTAGACGAGGACACTTGTGGAATACCCGCAGAACAGGGACAGGACGTAGTTCTTTTGGAGATTATGGTCAACTAGTGTGTGTTGTAGCAGTGTTTTGATATTGAGAAAGCGCTAGGATGCTACGGTTAGCCACCTCGTCTCGGCTAGTGACGTAGAAAGCCGTGCAGATTCTGAACAACTCAGTCTCAGACTGAAGGCAGAGGACATTCAGAAACCGGAGCTCACTCAAAACACCATGGCTGGGTTTTTTCAGTATATGGGCATTTTAAGAAGCCATCATATCATAGGAGAACATGATTTATAATTGCTTTAAATCATTGAGCTGGATGGGAAAATGCAATTACAGTGTCTTGCAGTCCTTAGTTTATACCAAGTAATTTTGGTCAGGCTTGTTACTGCTTTTTACATTTTATATGTGCACCTTTTATACCTGTAGGTTACATGTTCAGAACAAGGGGGGCATTCCATCATGGATCATTCACTTACAATTCACAAAAATGCAATTTCTCCATGCATTTTGTTTCTCTTTGTTGGATTTTGTCTCTTTGTGGGTTTTTGTTTCTCTTTGTAGTTGTGTTGTGTCCCTTGTGGTCATTTGTGTTTTGGGTCTCTGTGGTAGCTTTGCGTCTCTTTTTCTCATCATTTTGGACTGTTCTTATCACCATCTGTGTCTAAAATTCAGTACAGTAAATTGTTAACACTCAAAAAGCCTGAAGACCAAACTTGCTAAAGAAGTCCAACTACAATTGTTGGATCCCCAAAAAGTCTTTGAGTTGCGTTCATTCGGCTCAGGTGCCGCCCAAAACAGCTTGGTTGCTGCGCCTAAATTTTATAAAGGCAGGGAAAACCCTGCCAGTGCAGTAGTGTTGGTAGTACTGTGGGCTGCACATGTGATGGGAGAAATCACTAGGTGCAGAAGGTTGTAATTTTACTGAATTCCTATTTAATGGGATGCTGGCAACTGATCTAAGGTACATGTGAAGGAAGAGAGCGGTTACTGGTCAATTAAATGGACATACTTTTTTTCCCAAACATGGCACAAGACCTTGTTTTTTTGTGTTTCCAAACAAAATGCTTACTGAAATCCCAGAGCTTAAGTTCCCCTCAATGCTCTGTTTTTTTCTGTATGTTTATCTCTTATCTATATATTTCACACGTCATTCATTTTGTCACATTATTTCAGCAATTAAAAAAAAAGAAGAAAAGAAATTGTCTGACCCTTTCCAATCCTACTGCTAATTAGGGGTGTACGTTTCAGAAAATGTCACAATTTGATTCAGATTTTTCGACTCACGATTCAATATCGATTTTCGATTACAAAATAATTAACGATTTAAAAAAAGAAAAAAAAAAGAAATTCACAGTATGTAAATACTTTTCCCATGTATGTATGTACTGTAGGGTTGCTCGATTATGGGAAAAAATAATAATCAAATTCACACTTAGATTTAAGGTAAATAATAAGGGTGTGACGAGATCTCGTTTTACGAGATTTCTCGTCGAGGTGAAAAGTTGTCTCGTGAGGCGATGTGATGTCAGCATGATGGAAATTGAAAGTGAAATTACTATTGAAGATCCCCCTGCCACTTTTAAATCATTTGTGTGGCAACATTTTTGTTTTCCTGCGGAAATGATAAACGGCGAAAGAGTGACAGACGAACACAATATGTAAACATTGTAAGAAAAAAATGCCGTATACCGCGGCTAACACGAGCACTATGCAAAAACACTTACAGCACCACCACAGCTCTCTACTAACTACTGCACCCGCGACGAAAACATTAAAAGGGCAAACAACTCTAAAAGCCTTTGCATCTCTGCCACCGGTAAGTGCAAGAGCCACGGCAATAACGAGGGACATAGGCGTAACATAATTTTTTTTTTTAAATCTCGTCTCGTTCTCGTGAACCCAATCTCGTGATGTGTCTCGTCTCGTGGAGTAAGCGTCTCGTCACACCCCTAGTAAATAATCTTCAGTAATGTGAATATAATGACTAAGTGGGGAAAAAGGCAAATAATAGCAGCTACAACAGTCTGGTAAGTTCAGAAAATAACACCAATTTACTGTGATGCAGCCTTTAGAACCAGGAAAAGACACCACTTATGTCATATCACGATATTACAGTATTCAAAATCAAAGACGATATCTAGTCTCAAATCGCAATATCAATATAATATTGATATATTGCCCAGCCTTAACTGTGAGTCGGTTCAGCTTTTACAGATATCACACACAACTTTACACAGATACATAACCCAATAATGCATCACACGTCACATTTTCACTCCCGACGACCACTACTAGCCTTCTGTCATTACTAAACATTGGGCTAAAATATTAACAATAATGTTGCCCTCAGTGGGCTTATATACTAATGTATATAAAGAAAAATCCAGCACATAGACAGTACCTGAGTAAAGTTACGTGACTCACGTTGAATCATTTTACTGTTTAACAATAAAACTAAATGCTGAGGGCACATTGCTATGTTTTCTCATGTTGGTCTGAGCGGTAGGCCTATGCATCCAAACAGAAAGGGAATACAGTGTGTTGGGGGAATACAACGTCTACTACAGCGGGGGGGTGGGGGGGGGGGCAGAGGAGCCGCAGGGTTAGCGAACGTTAACTTTTCGTTTTGCCTTTTTTGCTCACCAAACACTACTGTGGCTTCCTTCCTTCTGCCATCTTTGCTCGCGCCAAGTTTTTAAATTCCAGTGGTTGCACACAACTTGCCCCCCCCCCCCCCACTGCTAAGAAATTTTATGGCTTCAGGAGGGGCAGATGTGCATGTGCGGATGCGTGGATGTATTCATGCACGTGTCATGCAGAACACAAGACAAAATAAGAGTGTTCTCTATTAGAGCCCGACCGATATAACGGCTCCCCGATTTTATCGGCCAATATTAAGCATTTCCCCATCTAATGGGTATCAGCATTTATAATGGTCGATTTAAAAATAAAATAAATGTTTTTTGTTCAAAGGACTTTAACGTTCATATCATAAGTTTGTATTTTTATACATCGTATTTATCAGAACTTTAATATATTTTGATCTTCCTACTGTGCATGTGCGACTCCCAACAAAGATGGAACAGAAGTGAGACGTCTCACTCTGTAGCTAAAACAGAGAGCTCAACACACGGGGTGAAAAGAGGAGCTGCAGCAACGTGCAGTACAACTAAAATATGTTTTTTGAAAATTAAACCATGCAAACCTGTTCTGGTACAACATCTAAATGAAATTAGGAACCTGAAAATGAGCATAATATGAGCACTTTAAAGAAAGAAGTACGTTTTCCTATCAAAAGAAATTTTACACAATTTAAAATCATTTTGGACCGTTACTATTGCCATATCTGTGCCTAGTAGCTAAGGCAAATTTATAAACGCAGAATGCTCCAAAAGCTTAAAGAAAAAAACTTAAAGCTAAAGAAGTCCAGCTCCAATCATTAGATCTGAGGAGAGCCCTCTAGTTAGTTTTGATGCTCGCATTGACTTTGCATCCATTTGTCTCAGGGTATGCCCAAAACGGCTCGGGTGCTGCAGGGACCACCCTGACAATGAGAACCCAGGTTACTACGGAACATTAACCGTTTATTAGCCCAACAGCAGCATGGCTAACACCAACAACGGAAGCCAAAGTTACCCACAATCCATCAGGTGTATCCCAACTACGGAGCTCACAGTGGCCCCAAAATACACAACAATTGGGTACAATTGGGTTCTTGGTTACCTATCATTACAAGGCCCTTCTCCTCCCGATTGCTCAGCTTGTCCGGGCGGCCAGCTCTAGGAAGAGTCCCGGCCGTTCCAAACCTCCTCTATATAAGAATTAAGGAGGCCACTGTGCACTTGAGAACCTTTGGTGCAGCAGATTTGTCTTGTAGCCTTCCCCAGGTCTGTGCCTCGACACAGTCCTGCCGTCCCCTCCACATCCTGGTTGGGTTTTTGCCCTAATATGCATTGTCAGCTGTGAGACCTTAACTAGACCGGTCACAGGTGGACTCCAATTAAGGTGCAAGAACATCTACTATTATCATGCTATCTATCATCATTATGTCATGTAATTATCATAGCAAGGGGTCTGAATACTTATGTGATATTTGTGTTGTTTTTATTAATTTGGAAAAATATGTAAAATCCTCTTTTTGCGTTGTCATTATGGGTTATAGAGTGAAGATTGATGAAAACTATTTCAACAATTTTATCATAAGACATAAAACGTGAAAAGGGTGAAGCGGTCTGAATACTGTCTGTAATCACTTTATAATTCTACTCACACTCATGAAGCATGCATGGCTTCCTACACGTTAGAAGTAGTGGAGTACTTGGAAAAATGTAAATGCTTACATAACTGTTGTATTGAACAGAGGGAGCTGGTTGTCCCCTTTCTGTAGTGAAACCCTTCTTCCTGAGCCTGCAGTAATAGTGGAGAGAGAGAGAGAGAGAGAGAGAGAGAATATGTGCATTTGTTGGGGTTTTCTGCTCTGATTAAAGAGAAGAAAGGCACTGCTTCCATAAATAAAGGTCTTATTCTCCCCACCACCACAGGCACGCACACCCCCCCCCACACACACCCCCACACCACACAAGTCTAGGACAAGGTGTGTGTGTGTGTGTGTGTGTGTGTGTGTGTGTGTGTGTGTTGTGTGTGTGTGTGTGTGTGTGTGTGTGTGTGTGTGTGTGTGTGTGTGTGTGTGTGTGTGTGTGTGTGTGTGTGTGTGTGTGTGTGTGTGTGTGTGTGTGTGTGTGTGTGTGTGTGTGTGTGTGTGTGTGTGTGTGTGTGTGTGATTAGTACAACTCCACTCTGCATGTGCAGGGTTCAACACTAAGGTTTTTTTTTTCACATGTCCAGTCGGGCAAGTCCAAAAAAAATTTCTACTTGCCCCATATATAAAATAATTCAGAGGAAAGACGTTGAAAATAAGTTTGAAGGGAAAAAAAAAACACTGTCCAAAAAAAAAGTGTCAAACTGTCAAAAACTCCACCAACATTGCGTTTTGTTACTACTGTTTTAATGCTATTCAAAAAACGCATTCGTTCAGCTTCATTTCCTTTCCCTGCTCTCCTCTGTCTCTTTGTCACCACACACACCACACACAACACACACACACACACATACACAGCCCCTCCCCTTCACGCACACAGCGTATGTCTCCATGAAAACTCCATTGTTGCCAACTTAGCAACTTTGTTGCTAGATTAGCAACTTTTTCTCCACAAAAGCGTCTAGCGACAAATCTGGCAACTTTCTGCAGAAAAGACAGCGACTTTCTATAAAACAAAGTCACCAGTATTGTCCAGCAAGCATGCGAGGTATTTCTCTCCTGAAGCCACTTAAACATTCACTTCTGTCTGAATCTGTTTAGTGGGAGCCCCCCCCCCCGTGTGTGTAGGCAGGTAGAAAGGGGAGAAGGGACAGGGTGCGGGGGACGATGTAGGTAGGAGAGACAGCGGGACGCGATGATAGAAAAGACGCCTGGAAACGCCTTCTTTGATAATTCTTTATTGATCTTTTTCCCCTCCCTTTGGTAGAATGTCTTGTTTTTTTTCTTGTTCAAAGTCCTGTATTGAATTAGTGATTACTTGGCTTAAGATTTCTATTTCCTTCTATCTACCTTGCGGACACAATCACTAAGCTTTATGCTAATTATTGTGTAATGATGTCACAAATATGCAAATGAGCATATGACATCACACTTGTGGTGATGTGAATGTGCCATAGGGGCCAAATAAAATCTCTTTGGTACTGCCAATGGTTCAAGTGTGCAATAAACATTACACTTCGTGTAAGCTAAAAAAAACTGTGATTCATATTTTTCCCTGATTTGTGCAGGCCTATTTTCATGCATAGGCTACTCTACGTGCGTGGTAAAACCAACTGGACCAAAACACGGAGTTAGACTACTAGCGGAAACACTATATATTGAGCATTGCCCAACTGTTCCTGAATTACTCTGCTTGTCTTCTGCCCTGCCCTGTAAAGATCTCCTCAGCCGGTCATTAAGAGCCTCTTTGGGTGTCTGAGTTTGGCTCAGGGGCACTCAAACAGCTCTGTGTGCTGCAGTGAACAGGGAGCTGCCACTAGTCAGAAGATCAAGTTACAACAACTATGTGGTTACTACACATCTATCTGTGTGTCTGTGTCTCTATACGCTGACACACACACACACACACACACACACACACACACACACACACACACACACACACACCGATCGTGTACAGACAGATGAAGTGAATTTTCGAAAGTAATTGAGCTGGGCCTTTCATCAAGAGGAAATTACGTGTGTGTGTGTGTGTGTGTGTGTGTGTGTTAAGGTGCCAGCTGAGTATACCTGCAGGCATGGAGTGCCCGGCCCCTTTCCCTCACTCTTATGTTTTTCGTCTCCTCTTTTGTTTGCCCGACTCTCACTTTTGTAACCTTTTAATTAATTTAATTTGAAATTCAAAGCGGCGTGCTGACAGGGTTTCACAGTGTCTCCAAAGTAAAAAACGGAACAGCTGCATCAACAACCACAACAATCCAACTGTAAATTGGTGTTCTTCCGCTCTGGCTGTAATTAACCAGCTTAAAAAGTAGAGCTGGAAAAATTGCAGTCCTTGTTTTGAGATGTTTTACAGTACAGCCTTGAAGGCAGTTTATGTGATGTGGTCTTTAATTTGTAGGTAACTACAGGAAGTGTTGACTTTGTGTCCCGGGATAGCTTGAGGTTTTCATGGCAACATCACAATGACATCACAGCTGTCTCTACACCATGTGACAGTCAGAGTGGTTTCAAACAGCGAGCCTGCTGATGCCTCCGCTTGTTTCCCACCAACACAGCAGCAGTCCCTGGCACTGCGATGGAAAATAAGAGGTTGTCTGCCACATTAGTGTACACGCATGGCTTTTTTTTATTGCTGATGTGGATTTTTAACAGCTGTTCACTCATTCTGAAAAGTGTGACCACAAAAACCGCTGGAGAGAAACAAACTATGGGGGAGCTCAGGCTACATTTAACTCTTCTCTTGTTAGTTGATAGTCCACCATCTTCATCGCTGTTTCTATGTAAGCCCTTATGAAGTATGTTCACATTAAGGCCGCATTCAGACTGCCCGCGTTGAAGGTCCAGCATAAACGCAGGTCCTTCCATTAATTTTGAATGGGGGTATTGGTTTCGGTTGCTGCAGTAGGGACACTCACCCGACTCAACTTTATAAAATACACAACCCCACGCCATGAAGTGGCCAGGCATGTAACTGGAGATCAGACTTGTACGTGGGTTTTGAGACGGGGTGAGAGTCCCGTACAGGAAGCAGGAAACCACATTGCCTCTATCGCTGCCACAAGAAAAACACCAAGCACCGAACTGCCCGGGAGTTTGTGGAACAGCTGAATGTCTCCCGCAACAGCAAAGCAGTCTCTCTTGTCTCTCTCTCTCTCTCTCTCTCTCTCTCTCTCTCTCTCTCTCTCTCTCTCTCTCTCTCTCTCTCTCTCTCGGGAAATGAAGCTGCCTTCAACTGTGCTCGGAAATGTTGCTATCTATAAACGATCTGACGGAAAACAGTAGTTGTGAAATATGAAGTCTACTTTGACTTTGCTGGGGGGGTTTAAGAACACAGCATGATGTCACAGAAATGGGCCGTTTCATTGAATCTCGCCCTGCCGCATAACCCTGCGCGGAACACTGCCGGATTTCTTTTCTCGTGTGAATGCCCTTTAAGACTTATCTTTAATATGCTAGTCTAAAACTTTGGCCTTCTATCTGAGTCAGGGATCCTAGTGCAGTTGGTGTTATATGTCTAAAGTATTAAAAAAACAGCCCAGTGTAACAGCAATACTGTCTGTAGCCCTAGCCAGTATGTTTTGCTGTTTCTAGTTGCTTTAACCGACTCTCTTCATGTCAGTGGGGGGGGGCTTTACACAGGGCCAGATTTCTATTCTTTTTTAAGTTGTAAGAAGCTAATCATTTGAGCCTGTGAAATTTTACTAAAACGTGTTTTTGGTTATCACATAATGACATTTCATGAATGCAGACTCTTTTTTTTTGAACCTGCAGATGGCACCTTCAAATCCTGTTTATGGCTGTAACCCTGTTAGTCCACTAGATGACAGCAGTTAACAGTGAATTGTGAACCACTGTCCTTCCTCACAGCTGGAGTCTGGTTCAGCAATTCTTTGTCAGCACTGGTCAAATGATCAAATAGCATTACATGAAAGTTCTTTGTAGATACCCACAAAAGAAGAACTGTTCCAAATCCAGCAGTTGAGTGTTACACGTCTGTTAGTGTCTGCCTGTTAATTTGCTCACAATGTTGTGGAGTCAGTGACATGTTCTCCTCAAGTCCAGTGACAGTTCTCTTGATTCCCTTCTTCAGGCCTTAGTCCCTCCCACCGAGAAGTAAGTGTGATGCATCAAATGAATTAGTCAGCTGCATGGGTGGAGTTAGCTACTCCTTTAGCTGCACGGATTCTGGGAAGGCTGCCCTCCTGTTTCCTTGCCTATAGCTCCTCGGGGAAGAAATAGGAGCTTTTCCGAGGAGGGACAGAACAACTTCTGGTTTAGCCAAGGGCCGAGGACTCAGGCAGTTATCAGATAAGCAACATCACATGCAGCCTTGGTCTTCAAATTTTACAAAACTTCTTCTTCGTCCCTGCCTTTTGCAGGCACATTGAAACGATAGGGTTGCTGCCACCAGCTGTCGATCAGTGTAACAGCATGGCTTGCATTCCCTAACACAGCTTCACAGCCCTCTATGGCCGCTATTATAAATTTGAGTCTGAATTGGTTAAAATTGATTATATAAATATGTCACACGGTTGTGTGAGGTCCTGTTTAACCAGCAACAAAAAAGTGTGTCCAATGTTAGAGAAACTCAAGTTCCACAGGATGATTCTTTGGTAATTTATTTAAAATAAAACGGGTTACTTTTGCACAGCATATTAAAATAATGCTAAAAACAAAACTCTCCTGCAGCCGGTCACACCTGTGATTCATTTTCTTTGTCCTCCTCCTCCTCCCCTGCACCTGTTTTGCAAAACTTCTACTAATGAAACCAAATGCAAAATACCGTTCCATCCAGGATTTTCGCGATGCAATTGCACAAATTCACGCAAATTCAACCAATCACCGTGACTTTGGTGCGAGTCGCAATTTTGACCAATCTCTCAACGTTTTTGCAAATTTGACCAATAACCAGAGTTTCCTGCGACTTCCACCAATCCCAGCAGTCCCCCGTGCCAGACTCTGTATCAGTATGTGACCCTGAGAGCCAATGACCAAGCGGGAGTGAGAACGGGTTGACGTCATACGTACGTCGCCACATTCATTTCCTCGTTTAACGAGAAGTGTGTGCCTCAAACATCTCACATTTGCAAATAAAACGTGAAGTGAAAGACGGTGCAAAACATGTCAGACCGTCCTGCCAACATGTATACATTTTAACATCAATGTACGCTGTAACGATTCACTCTGAAGTCGCTGAAAGTGGCCGCTGTTTCAATCCTGTCAGCTCTCTACAGCGGGCGGGGCTGCTCAGTCCCCACCCCCCCACCCCCCACACCCCCACACCCCCACCTTGCGACTGCCACACACACACACACACACACACCACACACACACACACACACACACACACACACAACACACACACACACACACACACACACCAGATAAACCAGAGATGAGATCTAGGAGACGACTAGAACTCTTGTAAATTCTGGAGTGTGGTCTATCTGTAAAGTGTCTTGAGATAACTCTTGTTATGAATTGATACTATAAATAAAATTGAATTGAATTGAATCTACAGGATCACCTAAATTAAGGACAGCTATGCTAGTTACTTTAAGTGTAATGATAAGTTAAAGTCCAATAAGAACTTTATCAAACCATATGAATGTGTGCCCCAGGCCAGGATAGGAAACTAACTAACAATGGAAAGATCAACAAGCTACTGTTCAAATTTGATTAATTCAATAAATTGTTATTTTTTGTCTTAAATCCCCCAGCTATTTTCATATAATACCTATATAGGTTTTCAGCCTCCTCAGCCCTTTTGGTAAGGTTGCTAGGTAAACTTATAAAACTTAAGTTATTTTATTCTCCTCAAAAGATATTTGTGAAGAATTATACAACCACAAAAAAATTGCAACTTTCTCTGTCTCCCGCAACTTCATTGCAACAAACATACAGAAAAATAACTTTTATCGCAATCTTTTACAAAAGCTCCCGCAACATCAGACATTTTGGGCCACATTAATCTTAAAAAAAGTCTGTGAAATCGTGGAGGGACTGAAAATACACACACTGCTAAAAGTCAGACTGGGAAATCAACCATAACATACAAAGTTGGGATCAAAGTGAAAAGCTGCCTAAAGTGACATACTGACAAATACTTGCCAACGTATTTCATCGTTTATTACAATCACATTGTATTCCTGCCTGCTAAACTTTCGTCCTAATTAAAGCATAATTAAGACGGAAACGCCACTTTTAAGTTTTACCATATTATCGTTTTTGGTCAAATGGCCTTTTGACTGGGAGTGCTAGGGGCACTACTATGATTGCATAAAAATCACTATTTTTAAAACACTAAGAAGACACACCATGAGACTTTGCTCGAAGTATCACCAGGGGCTCTACAAATTAACACAAGCATTGAGAACATTGTTTGTGTACACAGAGTTTACTAAAAAAAGGTTTTGAACAACTCACTTTAATAGTTTATTTTTACAGTTGCGGCCATCTTTGCCTGTCAAAAAGTGGCGATCTGCAAATGCAACGTAACAGGGAGGAGAGTAAAGATGGAAAGCTCCTAAACCTTAGTTCCATACAAATGCACGGGTAATTTATTGTTTTGTCGTTCGTGAAAAACAATATTGGCCTTGTAGTCGTATAGTGTTATATAAGAATGCCATTTTCTCCTATAGAGTCCGTTCACTCGCGTTTGGAGATCGACACTTTTTGACTGGTAAAGATGACGTGACTGGAAAAACAAACCGCTAAAGTGAGTTGTGTAAAACCTTTCTTTTTAATAAACTCTGCGTACACAAGGTTCTCTAAACTTGTAAAATCCTCCCAAATTATAGAATAAATTCACTGGACCAGTAACTATATAGTGTAGACTACTGTACATTCATGTAACAACAGGGAGAGGACACCTCAATGGTTTTTGACCTTATATTTTGCTGAGCTATTTAGGCATCATATTCTAGCGTACCATCTTAATGGGACATTTCCTGAGTAACATTATCTCCTGCTTACTTTTAAGGCAAAGAGTACAACTGTTAATCTGTGCAAATGATTAGTAGCCTAATCCCTGAATGGTATAATTATGATAATGTCAATGTATATGTTTAGACTACTTACGCATTCAGTCGGTTTGCAATCGTCTGCCACGCTTTCTCTCGCTGTTTCACTACTGTGGCGTGTTTCTTTTTTTTCTTTTTTCAAGTAACGTGTTTGACATTATACTTCCAAAAGAAGCTGCTGGTCACTCTGTATAAAGGATGAACAATGCAAATTCTCCCCTTTTAGTATCGGTAAATCTGTGCTCGACCCCGGGGCCTGGCTCGGCCGTCGTGAAACGCACCAAACCAGGCTGCGCAGATTAGACTAGGTCAAGCCTTGCTTCATCGCTTATCCTGGATATGAATTCTGCTTTTGTGAAACAAGCTGACAGATATCAATGTGTAGAGTGTGTTTTTAACAGGGGGAACGTGTGTGTGTGTGTGTGTGTGTGTGTGTGTGTGTGTGTGTGTGTGTGTGTGTGTGTGTGTGTGTGTGTGTGTGTGTGTGTGTGTGTGTGTGTGTGTGTGTGTGTGTGTCAATTCTTGCCCTCTCCTCCTTCTGCCTCCTCCCTCTTCTCTCCCCCCTCCTTCCTCTCCAACAACAACACGGTGAGCGGCAGAGTGAGTGCAGACAGGCGAGCAGCAGGCAGAAAGAGAGGCGAACAGACGAACGAGAAGACAAAGAAGAAGCGGAGGCAACACTCGCCCTGCTCTGGATTAACCCTTTTTCCTCTCTAAATGTTGCTTTTTGTGGATTCCTTTTTTTCTTCTTCACATCTTCCATCATCCCTTTGCTCAGCCATGGTACTCTCTCTCTCTCGTTCTCTCTCGCTCTCTCTCGCTCTCTCTCACACACACACACACATACACACACACACACCCACAGTTTTTTTTCTCCAGAGGATCAACGGCTGTTGTGTGTGTGAACAGCGTCCTGGAGGAATGATCATGGATGGATGGAGGTAGAAGGGAGGAGTGTGTCTGCTTTTCCCATGGAGATTGTGTCGTTCTCTCTCCTCCTTCTGCTGGCTGAGCAGCCTCTTTCCGCTCGCTGTCTTTTGTATTAGCGCCCCCCTCCCTCCCTTCTTCTTCCCTCCCTTTGCTGCATGGGCTTTTGTCTATCTGACAGGGATCCAGGCTTGTCTTTTTACCGCTCTCCCTAGCCTACCCCCTTCGACCGACTCAAAAAGTACCGTCAACTCATTCCTCCGGCTTCTGCTTAAGCTTAGATCAAACGAGTCTGACACCAAGCAAAGGCACCAGGCTAGGCTAACTGTTAGCCACTGGAGTGGCTTGTGTGTGTGTGTGCGTGTGCGTGTGTGTGTGTGTGTGTGTGTGCGTGTGTGTGAATGAATTCAAACTTGACAACAGAAGCATTAGCTTATCCAGTTGGAGGTGGCATGACCATGAGACAATCTGGCCAACCCAGGACAGGAATTCCTTATTTCACAACATGGTGATTTTTTAATTTTTTTTTTAATTTTCATTTGGCGATTTATTAACACTAACGCTTTAGAATGGAATTTACGTGAGGAACTGGGACCTTGCAGCCCTGGGTCAACCCTTTGGCTCAAATATTCAGAAGTTTGTGCTTGTGGATAAAACAAAAACTATTTTTGACTTGGTCTTTTGTAGATAGATTTACCTTCTGTCTGCCACCCAGCGTGGTGAGGATGAAGAAGACAAGCAGCCGCACGCTTGGGCGAGCATGGCCCAGCTCTGAACTTTTTGAGCGCCTTTTGCCCTCAACAGCCTCTGTAGAGCCTCACAGGAGCCGACGCTCTCGCAGTGAGAAGGACTACAGAATCCACAAACACAGCAAGAGGAACCACTACCCACCACTGTATCTGTGTCAGAGTCCACCTGCCTACATACACACAGGTACTGTACAACTGCACCGATGGAAGCCCTAGCCAGGCTTTACCACAGTTTGAGAATGGCTTTAGAGTGGTTTGACTGTGAGACGTGCAGTGGGAAACTGTTGGTGTGCTGCTTGGGTGCTCTGACACTGGCTGCAAAACAAGATTGTTGTCAAATTTGTCTGATTAGAGAGGTCCCTTTTCCATTAAATACAAAATTCCACATTTACATATGAATACATATAAATTCCTCTTTGTTAAAGTGTTTAGCACTGAAAGTGTCAGTGTAGTATGTGAAAAAATGCTAGTATGAGTCAAATTCCCAGAACCCTGAATCCAACACTTCTCATAATTTCAATTCAATTTCAATTCAATTTTATTTATTGGATCAATTCATAACAAGAGTCATCTCGAGACACTTTACAGATAGAGAAGGTCTAGACCACACTCCATAATTTACAAGGACCCAACAGTTGTAGTAGTTCCCTCCAGAGCAAGCAACAGCGTGACAGTGGCGAGGAAAAACTTCCTTTTAGGCAGAAACCTGGGACAGACCCAGGCTCTGACGACTGTTTGGGGTTAAAAATGTCAATATTACAACCCAATGGCAGTATTTCTTAGGGCATCCCTGCCTCATGAACACATGTCTGACTACAACTCAACATCTTCACTCATTACACTGAGGTGCCCTTGAGCAAGGCACTATACCCCAGATCTGTTCGCGGAGCTGCTCAGTGACCATCAAGTCAGACCGTGGTCGTATGAGTCGGAGTGATTGCGGGGTCGGGCGCTGGGCGATTTGTTAAAATTCTTCCAACCTCCCGCATTAGCCTGGCAAATGGTGATTGCCGAATATTTGCCCTGGTGTGTGTGTGTGTGTGTGTGTGTGTGTGTGTGTGTGTGTGTGTGTGTGTGTGTGTGTGTGTGTGTGTGTGTGTGTGTGTGTGTGTGTGTGTGTGTGTGTGTGTGTGTGTGTGTTGTTCGTCCCCCACCCAGCAGCTCGTTCTTCTGAGGCAGACCATTATATTGTCAGAATAAAATGACAAAAAAACTATTACAACTATTCATTAAACTATTACTTTTTGTCCACATTTTTGTCTAATAAACCATAAATTATTTCAACAAACAGGCGTTGGAGCTTCGCTGGTCCTGGTTTTAACCAAAGTGGGTTGGAATATCGATAGACGCCACTTCTGCTGTCTCTTTCTGCCACCAGTTAGGCTCCGCCCACAAAACATGTCATCACAGTTCACAAACATGGTCACAAACTAAAGGCCTACTGGACAGCTTCAGGTGTGAATGTTAGTAACACTTGCAAGTGTGGTAGGGCTTTGAGTAAATCTTCCCTAAAAACTAATTTGATTTCAAACATGATTACCAAGTATCTGCATTAGTACCTTTTTTCATTTAAAAAAAACAAAGAAAATCAAGATAGCTCTGAAGTGCCCTACTTACGTGTTCACAGCCAGCTACTTGGCTAAGGGACCTGAAGATGGTTGTTGCCATGGACACTGAATGGTTTCCATGGTAATGTCATGGCAATGTTAATATTGTAAGTCTAACCACCACAATTTGTGCCAGTTCATTACAAATTCTGGTTACCTTGACTGGAATGCAAGTGGTCTGTGGGAGGCCTGCATGATGTTAGCAAAAACTGACATTGCAATATATATTTTTCCTGCAATATGACATTTTATTTTTACAAGCTAACATAAATAGCACTATTGGGAAATAAAAACTAATTCTCGACTACTGGGGTGATTTTGCAGGAAAATGCATCTAAATAAAAATGAAAGAAGAACTTTTCTAATGTGACCCATTCTTTGTTCAACTTTAATGCCTTAAAAACACAAAAGCAAGTAAGCGCTGTGACTGGGAAATTAGGTAGTTAAATACACGGATTGACTCACATGACACCATTGTATTCATATAATACTATCAACCCAGGCTAAAGTGAATGATATAAATATGCATGCATGTTGGTTTCTCTATATTTCAGGTAGTGGTCGACTAACGGGGCCGGCTTGTTTGATAAATTGATCAGCATTGATTGTGATTGGTGGTTGGCTGTGCGTGCAGAGCCTGCATGTCACGCACTAGCAACAAAGGGTCAATCCAAGAACACTTCAATCAGTACAGATTACGTTATATCAGACACAGACTGCAATGTTGGTTGGGACAGAAGCCTTGTTTCTTTAAGCTAACTTTTTAGCCTTAGCCTGGATGGTAGCAGCTTTCTGCAGTGAAAAATGGCCGAGAGACGTGGTGTTAACGTTGCATTAATCAGGTGATTTAGTTTGTCTTTGCAACAAACACAAAACACTGACTACTGTAGCTTCACTACCTATGGAAAAGCATGTGCGTCACTCAGTGTGTTCACATACCACGGTTAAGTGAATAGCCGGGTTATGCCAGTTCTCCCCGTATACATGAGCAGGGAGGAATGGGGAGAATGACAGGAGTAACTCCACCTTACGTACAGTAGGTGGCGCTCTGCCGATGTACAGTGCTTTTTCTTCTGGTTGACCTATGTCAACATTACACAGACCATTCACTAAATTAGTCAAATTTAATAACTTAATGTTTAATTTACACATTATTTCAGCATAGGACAGCACAGTGTTCCCTCCAGATGACTCAGCACTTGTTATATCTAGTAAAATGTAATCTGTAACCAGTGTCAGGTGGAATTAGCAACCTAACTTCTTTAGATTACTAACATTTACATTAGCCAAGGGCCGCAAGCCAAGGGCCCTCCCTGATTCAGGTAACGCTGTTTTGTTATATGGTGTCATGGCAATGACTACATCTCGCAGTGCGCTGACGGAGTATGTCTTAGATAGTAAAAGAAGTGGACCAACGGATCCCGTTGTTCTAGAAGGCGACCAGTGAAGGATATTAGAAGCACTTTTCCGGTGATGGCTGAGCGTTACTGCGCAGCCTCCAACTGAGCTTGACGACGTAGATGTGACGTGGGCAACGTGTCTGGAAGTTGGAAGTCTTCTGGTAGCTGTGCCAAGAGAAATCTCAGTCATTCCCAATCAGTAGAGACGGAGATCGTAGGTAAATGTTAGGAGATAACATAGACACAGGCTAATTACTGCTAACTAACATGCTAGTTAACGTTAGTAATTAAACCTAAACAGCTGAAAGTCCAAACTGTCTGCGAGCTTCTCCTGGCAATACGGTGATTTGTCGACTACGCTTAGAGAGGAGAGGCTTACCCCCTTGGAGTATGTCTGGTTCAAAATCAACTCCCCCAGAGTTGGGAGGGCAGTGGAAGCATTCGCACACGCTTAAAGCGATCATAGTCTGGTTAAGGTGTATACATGCAGGGATACATTGGTTATTAAAGGAGTTCTCTACCTCTGTTAACCGGGTAATTAGAACTCCGATTATAATCAGAAATCAGGGCATGGCCTTAACCTTAATATAATCGTTTAATATATAGTTGTTTTAAACTGCATGTAAATGCACTAACTGTGTCAGCTGCTGCTTATGGTACTTTTCTACACATGGCCGAGCCTCACTTACCATAACAAACCCGTGCAAACTGACGTTACGTCACATTCATGCTGTGCACACGATGGCTCAAAGCTTAACTCTCGACAAAATGGCAACGTTTCCATCCTAATTATGCTTTTAAACAAAAGTTTGACTCGGGTCCATTTACATAAATACCCCTAGGTTGCATTTTGGTGAGAGTTACGCTTTAAACGGTGCACGTTTTTCTCCAATCCCAGAATGCTGTGTGGAATAGACAGACCCTCTTTTACTTTGCAGTGTGTGGATGGTCTGGTAAAGCAAGACTTTTAATTATAAAATGTTTATTGATGCATCTTAAGGGGATATTTTTGGTTAGATTTGTCTGTTTATTTGTTTGTTTGTTTGTTTATCAGGAGTCAGGACAAACGACTGGCCCGATTTTCAGGAAACTTGGTGGAAGGGTTTAGCATGGGCCAAGGAAGAACCCATTACATTTGGAGCTGATCGGAATCACGGAGCGAATACACAAATACATTTTTCACATTTGTTAACATTGCGAGGGCAATTGGGCTGCATTCATGTGGTATCGGAATAATCGGGAAAATTACGACAGTGAAAATTCCCCCTGCATTAACATTGTGATATGCACTCTGCCACCCTTTCTATTTCAACACATCTAATCGGTTTAGCCGTATGGAACATCACAATTGTTACAGGCAAATGTAGAGAATTGGGTTTTACATGTGTGATTACTGCCTCTGTTGGCACAAGTTGGTGACGTAGGCCATTTTCTATTTACCAGAGCGTGGCAGAACCAGATATCGACCCAACTCTGTTTGTTTTGGTTTTGTGGTTTGTGAGGAAGAGTGACTGGAGGTCATTGTTTTGCAATATGCAAAACAAGGAAGTGGATTTTTACTGACTCACAAACTCCCTTAATCATGTTAAATAGGATGCAGATTCTCCAGAGGGCGTGGAGTTGTTGACTCATTGGCAGAGCAGTTCTACACATGGCCAACCCTGCCCTTCCTGTAGAGAAGAACATTCAAACATGTCAGTGACACGTCCTACAAGCAGAAAACCACTGCTGCAGCACTTACAGATATCTGGAGGAAGCCGGAACTACAGTTGTCAAAGCGCTGCTGCGTTGGCTCTAAACTTTGATAATATTGATGTTCATCATCATTGACCCTGTGTCCTTGTTTATCACTGCAGAGCAAAGAACAACTACTAGTTTGCCCCCTCACTCCCCCACGGGTTATCAGAGGATAACTCACTGATATTCATTTATCGGATGATTATTGGTCTATGTTAATGGCTGATAGCCTAACCAATGAAAATTTAAGACCTAGCATAGGGTGTAACTATTATCGCTTTTATTGCGAATTGAAAGAATTACATTTTTACATTGCAAGTTTGTACACTCTAAGCCTTAAACTCACCTTGTAATGTCTAAAGCTAAAGTCAATTTCTCCAGTAAAAATGATAACTATAACCAGCGAATTCAGCCAATTGTTACTTATAAATGTAGCTAATTTCACATCATAGGTTGTCATCTGATGGTTTCCAATTGTCCAAAGAATTGTCCAAAGAAGGCGGGACTTAACATATATGAAAGAGACTCTCTCAAGATTCTCAAATTTATGATTTGAACGTCGCACACGTCACACGGTTGACATTGCTCCACTGGTTTCTGCTGCCTCACTTGGGTTGCAACCAGCAGCTGAGTCCTCAGATTTGTTGTGGTTGAAGAGTAATGGCAAGTTAGGCTACACATAGTAAAGACGTGTGGATACCGGCTATTTTGTGAACAGGTGTGCCATAGAGGTGACATTTTTTCGGACCCACGGGTCACGGGATTCCCGTGGGATTCCTGCAGGATGGGAGTCAT